>NC_056736.1:121330987-121440987 GCF_019279795.1 Protopterus annectens | reverse complement strand
CTAACTCCTCATGCATTACGTGCATGCTGGGTGCTGTTACCAAATTCCCTAGTGATGTGGACATCCCCCAAGAGGGTCTCATGCAGACACATGACAGGTGCCAGACGCATGCCCTCAGGCTGCATACTATGACATGCAGCATCATCCACTTTGGGGAAACTGATGTCTCCACATATTATCACAGTACTAACAATATCCTAAGTTCATGATCCATTGAGAGTGATTTGTGCACACAGGTTGATGACAACATGACACTTGACCACCATGTTGCTTCCGGAAAGCTTTGTACATAGCCCACCTCATACATAAGGGTATGTCATCCAGGGACATGGGGTTCATAACATCCCTGTATCCCCCCTATTAAGGCCCAGTAGTGAGTATAATGCCCCTTTCATCATGTACCTTGCTAAGGATATGCAGTAGCTGGGTAGATCATATAGGTTCCTCAACAGGGAACACCAGGGCCTCAAACATCTACCATACAGAGATATGCTATACGCCCATCCCTCTGCCACTGTCATACAGACTCCTTAGATGTGACCTCTGTCTGGCATACAAAGCAATCACAGATTCCATCTTGATGGGATTACTGCACAACTGCAAGTCAAGCTCAACTCTAGTAACCCACACACATGCACACACACACACACACACACACACACACACACACACACACACACACACACACACACACACACACACACACACACACACTCAACCTGATCTGCAACATCAACAGGACTTATTGCTGGATCAAATGTGTGTCCCACACACTCACCCAGCTGTGGAATGGACACCCTGTCCACATCAAGCAGAGTATGTATTTACACTTTTCCAAGGACAACCTGGATAAATTGATGATTAACAGGAATTACACCCTTTGAATACCACCTGTGTCCCTGTTGGAGTATGGCATTGGGTGTTGACTTACATTCACATGAGCTAAACCCTGGGCAATTCTTATGAGGGCCCCAGGCCCAATAGCCTAGTAACCTCATATGATCCTAGGTATACCGTTTATGGCCCTGTGTGCTGTGACAGACTGTGTTGTTATGTGTCCACACTCATCACTGCCATCTACTGTGGTGTGTCCCCTATGGGCAACATACCAGTACCATGTCATACAGCCACCATCCGACAAATAGGTGAGTGGTACTACAGGTGTATTGGGACAGTCCAGCAATATCATTCCAAAGACATGCATCTCATCCTGGCTCCGGGCGGCCGCTGAAACAAGGCTCTATGGGAACCGTAGGGGACATTTCGGTCAACAAATGTTAAATAAATAAATAAATAAATAAATAAATCTGTGAAACACAATTACAGACAGCACTGGAGACATGTTGCAGAGTATCCTCCTTGTGGGTGTCTAACATCTGCAATACACTGATGTTTGCAGAATGTGTACATGTGCCTGATATACGTGGACCCTCTGCCAAACAAATGTGGATGTCTGGAAAACAGTTGGACAATATGTAATGGTTGTTTCCAGACTGTGGGGAATCTGGCTGTCACTGGTCAGACACCTCAGAAAACAGTTAGGGCACTTTAATATCTGGTAATGTATTCATTCCCTTATGCTACATGCTCAATATGTACACTCAGTTGCTGAGGTGGAGCCTGTGCCCCCCCCCCACTACTACTGGCTATAACCTGCTGTAGGGGGTCAAAAGGTATGGTAGCCATACCTCTCAGGTGATGATATACAGGTGTTGAGTACACAATGACATAGCCAGAGTACATCAGGAATAGTCAGGGACACCTGAACATTATTTGAACTATGCCTGTGTGACATTCACAGACTGAGAGGAGCAGACTGACAATACATCATGTGATATGCCAGCTGTATCCACCACTACTGACTGTCACTATTGTCTAATACACAACCAGTAGCATTTGTGCATGAGCTGACAATTACTGGGGGGACTCAGGGGCCTGAGCTGTGATCTGTGTCACAACAGATAGAGCCAAAACTGAAGCCTGTAGCTGCTGGACAGCTGACTAACAGCAACATGTAATTCCAAGGTATTTACCACAGACTTCTATTGTTGTAATCCCTATTTCCCATGAATGTATCCCCCCATTTATGTCCCATTACATGGTAATATTATTACATACCTGGTATGATGCTGTACTTCTGTATGTGCAGAAATCCTGTGGTACAATGCTAGGATAGTGCAGTCTGTCATCATCGAGAAAGTCACAGACCTGTGTATCATAGGCAGCAGCTTGCCTTTTGTAGTTAATGCTAATGGACAGCTGATTGTCTGTGCACTGATCTGTGGCTCAGACTTGCTAATTCCATCCAGAACAGATGGGTTGCATTTTCATTAGCCTAATTCCATCCAGAACAGATGGGTTGCATTTTCATTAGCCAAAGTCATGGCAACACAGTGCTGTATTTGAGGCCCTCATGTAGGTCTAGGCCTTTTTCCTGGCCTGTGAGAAGGACATTATCATGGTGCATCACAGAGGGTGGGTTGAAATACTGTCCACTGTTTGGATTTATGTGGTATGTACACAGTTTTGCATGTTATATTTGACCATTGTGACTTTCTGATTATGTGGCAGTTTACTGTTTAACAATGTGGTTTTAGGTCAGTAAGGAGACAGACAGATGTGAGTGTCATACATCATTTGCATCAGAATATGCATGCTGCTGTAGTAGCCACTGTTCTATCAGCTGTGTAGGTTTGTAGGGGAAAACTTTGACACATGTCCCTGTCAGTTGGCCATCTCCCCACCACTTTCTGCATGGGTGTTGTGTGGATTCCCTGTTCTAGGTGTTTGGGAGGTATGTTAGGTCTGTAGCATGTAGCTGAACATACTGATGCATATATTCCAGGCTGCAGCTGCTGAATTCTGCACAAGAGTCATACTGGGGATTGTGAACACAATGGCAGACAGCAAGCCATATATGTGAATGAGTGAGCAATGTCAGCTCTGTTGTCACACGATTACCAGGGTAAGGGTACCCATAACATTGCAGGTGAGGCATGAGCCTTTGGTACATATGTTATGTAATAGTGCCATCCAGAGAGTAGTAGGTGACATTTAAGACACCTATATATATTTATGAAGTGTGTCCCAACCTACAGGCCTTTGAGGTGCTAATATGGGTGGCAGTGACTGCAGTAGCAGCAACCAGCTCTGCTTAAAATTGCATGGCTCAGTCATTTAATTGTTTTGACAGCCATGTATTTGACAGGAAACACACTGGAATGGAAGCCAGGACTGTGGGTGGAAAATTGTTAAGCCAAAATTGTTAAGCCTGATAGGAATGTAACAGATTGTGCTACAAAGTCAATACTATAGCAGGTGTATTTGCAAGACATATGTGCATATGTGCATGCATACCGTCTGTTACACAGGATTGGTATGAACATGTGTGATCAGATGGGTATGAACTGTCTGTCATGACTGCATTATCTCAATGTGTACTGACTTGCCAATACATCAGCACACAGCATAGGTTGCATGACAACTGTGCCAAATGTAGGTGGCACAACAGTGGACATTCCGCAAAAGTCTGTGCAGTTGTCAGCTCTACCTGATATCCTAGGCCTTATGTACATCCATCAACATTTATTTGTCTGTGTACTGCTTTAGTGCCTGCATCACAGTCGTAAGTACATTGTCATTGCTTCCATTATATGTACAAGCATTGTCACTTGCAATAAGGATATGTTTATGGAAACACCAGTTGCACTTTAGAGCTGAGTGGCCTAGTGGGCTAATGCACTGTGATGTAGCTGTTAGGGCTCTTTGAAACTTGGCAGGGTGAATTTTTTTGATGTGCATCACTGATGATCTAGATATGTGTATGAAACAGCTTTCATTTGGCAAAGCTGAGTGTCCTAGTGGGTTAATGCACAGTGCTGTAATTAACAGGGTCCAGGGTTTGAGACTTGGCAGCGCTGAAATTATTTTTGATGTGAATCACTGATAATCAGGATAACTTTATGAAAAGACCTGCTGCCCTTTAATGCTGAGTGGCCTAGTGGGCTAAAGCACTATATCCTGACTGCCAGGGTCCTGGATTCAAGACTTGGGAGAGTGATCATTTTGCTGATGTGCAGAGCAGTGTCAGAAAGACAGAAGCTGATTAAAGCGGTTTTAAGCAGCTTTAAGCGGGTTACAGTGTGTCACTTAGCTCTGCTTAAACCTGTGCTATTTCCAAAAAAAGAAAAGACAAATGGGGTGATAGGAAAGTGTTGAAATGAGGCAAGCAGGGGGAAAACAATGTAAATGGCAGGTAGGGATGTGCAGGACATGTACAGGAAAGGACCATTACTCTCCATTTCCTATATAGCAACAGCTGTGCAGGTTGTGGACAATTTGGAATTTGGAGCCTCACATCCCAGAGGGAGGGGTGTGGGTGACATAAATTTGTTGATTCATTGCTGTAATGATTTGATTGACTGTAGGCAGTGTAGGTGTGGGTGAAATGGAGAGCTAGGTATGAGGCGACATTTTTTTTCTGGGACAGATGCCTTTTTTTTTTTTTTTTTTTTTTTTTTTAAGGAGAGAGTGGAATGTTGGGGAAGGGATATAGTTACATGTAGAGAAGTAAGTTAAGTAGGTGAGGTAGCATTTGCAAACAGACAAGAAAGCAAACAAGGGTGGTGTATGATGCATGAAAGGGTAAACACCTTGGATGGGGATGGTGTTGTGGAATCGGAGAACCAAGTGCCCCAGATGGCAGCAGTAGGACTGATCTTCCCACCCATTGGCAGTCATCACTGCTCCTTCACTGCCCTGAAGGTGGCTGTGCTGGGGGCTGGGCACCGGAGCCAGCCTGCGCTTCCAGGTCAGCCAGTCTGCCCTCAATTCAGCACAGTTGATTGTCCAAATCACACTGGACAATCCTGTGCACCAACCCTGGGAGCAGTTACTGGGCAACCGCTCCCTCTCCGCTCCCACACCTGCGAGATGGGCCACATTCCCTGAGGTGGTCCCACCCATAGGTAGTGCAGGACCAGTGTAGGGGGCAGCTCCAGGTTGTGTCCCAGATGTGCTGGGACCTACTGCCACAGTCAGTTGAGGTAGGGTAGGTGGATCCAAGGGAACTGACCTATCCAGTCAAGTTATGGTGTTGAGATTTTAAAAAGTGCATATGTTAGTAATGAAGAGAACATGTGGTTTGTTGTAACAGCATGCAGAAAAAAAAATCACATAACCTAATAACATAACATGCCATAGCATCTAGAACACAACAATAACTGGGATAACAGTCAGTATTGTAACAGCATGCCAGTAACAGTTATGGCATAAGGCCAGCAACAAAGGTAATTCAACAAGGTGCATTAGTATGCAACCATGTAATACATAACAATAATAAAGCACAAGGCCCAATACAATGTGTTGTGAACAACATATGTCTAAAGTAAGCCATACCTGATGTATAAGAATAAGAAATTATGATGCAGATAAGGAGTGGGGGAGAGAGAAAATCATGCCATTACTACCAGTATACGCTATATTGTTTGCAACAGAACTCTTTTATACTCCACAGGTCTTCCCTTACTTTATGTATGCAAGGACCTATAGCTTTATGTAGCACCTACATACCTTGCAAGCTATCCAAATGGGACAGTATGGGCCAAGCTGTAACACCTACAGGTACAAAACTACAGAGACTATTGCAGTTCAGGGGAACATATATGACTACCAAGGAGTAATGTGGACTGATGTGGTGTGACTGTGCTATTCAGATAAATCAAGTGGCTGTTAAATCTGTGTCCCAGGGATTTGGCAACAGTGATCACAGTCCGTGAAAGTGTAACACTTGAGAGGCATGTAATGTGCACAGTACAGTGAGTTTATGCTTATCATGCCATCCCTGGCAAGCATAGGTTTAGACTATCAGCAGACATTCACAGACATACCAGGCACTTTTATTTTTTTAATAAATTATATTGGTATTGTAGATGTTGATTGTTCACTTATTGCATTCCTATCACCTTGCTGAGCATTGCTGTTAACACTGGTACTTTGTTGTTAACACTCTGGTACTTCTGGCTCACAAATCAGTAACCCATTTGAACAAATTGTACAGCCATTTATTTACCTGTAATTCCTGTTGGGTGAATGTCTGTTAATACATAACAGCTTCTATTAATATTTAGTAGTACATGTCCCTGGATTAGAACCCCAGTCTGTGTGTGACAAAATGTATGTCATAGCTAATGTTTATCATGCTGAGCTACTGAGCCATTACTGAATACTGATTGAGTAATGTCTGCCAAGAGCTCACCTAGTAACAATGTGTGACCTGGTAATAGAAGGAGACTATCATAAAAGACTGCAGTGACACTTGAACACACACATGCATGAGATTCATGCATGACAGAGATAGTCCGTGAACTGTGTATTAATATTTGGAATGCAGGTGCACACATTTAACCCCTAGTGGATGGGAATATGTGTGATGTGTACAGACCATATCAGAGTGCCGGTTTGCCTACTTCACCCATATACAGTTGCAGATGCTATATTTGCATTCAACAGCTATTACAGTATCATACTTGCCTGCAGCATAACTAAGTTCAGGAATGCATATAGCTGAAATGCAATGGTTAACACAAGACAATTCTGAGAGAAACACACTAGAATACCTTAGCTATTAGTATTCTAGGTTAAGAACTTAGTGCAGAAAAAATATCATAATGCATTATATCTTGTAGTACAGCTCCACATCTACACTTTAGCAAAACAGTTCTTTATCGGCTAACCTTCAGTCACTTCATGATGCTATTCCCATGTGTACTTCGCAGCACGTGTAATACTCGATTTCTTGACCAACAGCCCAAAATGCACACAACATTTGGCAAAACTCAACTTTATTCAGTGACATGAAACTGTGATTGGTATACATCTAATAGTCTTTATTGATGAACACTTTAAATAATGCAGGCATTGAAAGACAGCTGTTATTCCATAGTGTATGCAGTACTAACTTTATTCTCTTAACTATTCTGAATGCAGCTGTACTTTATTTCTTTACAATTATGAATGTAGTTGATATATTCCCTTAATATTTATTAATGCAGTTGCGCTTTCTTACCATAACATTATTATTAATGCAGTATAAACATCTGTTTCCTTAACATTATTAATGCTGTGGTAACTTTCTTTCCTTAACATTAGCAGGTTTCATGCTTTCATCTATATTGAACTGTACCTGGCATTAATCATTTATATCAGTCCAAGTCTATGACCACGTTCATTGTGGTACACTCAAAACAGAATATACCTACTGGCAGTTACTACTGTACTTTTACTTATTTATCTAACTATATATTGCAAGGTATATCTGTGCTCACCACATTCTCAGCACAACCTGGCCAGGCACCCTGCATGGGCCTCCAGGTTACAAGCTCTCTTCTCTGCAGCTGTGGGGAGAGTAACATACCATTATGCGTACCTGTCTGTCACACATACAGATTATGTATTGGAAGTACAATAATAGCAATACTAAAAAACTTGTGGGGCATTCCCATTTCTAGTGTCCTGGACCTAGGTGTCCAGACATCCCCTCTTCCTGCACTTCAGGTATTCATAATGATCATGCACCTGCTCACCTGTTTGGGAGATATCATTTGCAATGGTGAAGTCATGTCCCTGCAGCAGCTGGATATCATGGCCTTTAACAAGGAGTCCAACCATGACCATGGACTGCAGAATGCACCACTGCTGCACCCAAAATCACGCGTCCTCTCCAACTACTGCCATATAGTTCCTGCACAGGGCAAACTCCAACAGGTTCTGGCTGTATTCCCACTTATTTAACTTAGATAAGACTGTTCTCCCACCCTTTGCTACCATTGGGTGATATTTAAGAATGCAATGCTTTGCTTAGCATGGTGCAAACCTGCTGAGCTCAGCCGAGCAGTGCTTAAACTGGTAATGTTTAACAATGCTTAGCAGTGCACAAACCAGCTTAGCTGAGTTGAGGACTGCTTAAACTGGGATTGCTCAGCAGTGCCCAAACCAGCTAAGCAGAACTGCATACTAAGCACTGCTAAAATAGCTCCTGTTTAGGCACTCCTTGACTTGGCTTAGCAGTGCTTAGCAGAGCTTAGCTAAGGGCAAATCAAAAATAAAAAAAATAAACAAAAAATAAAAACTAACATTAATTATTTATTCATGACTACTACTTTATTATTCTCTGTATGTGTTGAACGTCTATATTTCCTGACCTTCTGTACTTTAACTCTTTATCTTGCAGTGTGTATTTTAGGCATTGTGGACTTGTGTGTAACTGGATCTTTTCTCCTCAGGTCTCCACTAAAAATGGGCTTCTGGCCCAGCTGGACACACCCAGTTAACAAATGTCAATACATACATAATTAATAAGATAAAAACTATATGACATAAAGCTGAATGGTCTGTCTGTGTATTCAAACCGTACGCTTACTGTACACAAGGCCGTGACTCTAACCATTCAGCTACAAGGATGTTGGGAACTGCTATACATTTCTATATATCTCTCCATTAAGTTTAAGCAATGCTAAGCACCACTGTGCAACCCACAAACCTGCTTAGCTATGCTTATACATCACCTTTGAGGTGAAAATTAAAAGTATCTGGTTTCTATTTTTAGATGTCTGGCATGTGTACGTAGCTAAGCGCTGCACAAACACAAAAAAAGAAAGAAAAGGAAATAACATAGTTTACTTTTATATTTCAGTGCCATCCAGCACTTTAACAGTTCAGGGGGTGCCTTACTAATCTCTGGACACTGTACCACACCCCATACACTGATTCTGTAACATGGCTTTCTCTCAGTAGTGCACCTTCAGCAATATGCAAGGTGTACTACCAAGGAGCAGCCACAGACACAGCCACAGTACACTCCATGTAGACTTCACACTATTCCTACACAGTGTTTATTAAATCCCCACCTATGATTTGCAAATGGTGTTTGAGAGCACCTTACTTGAAAAGTTAACAAATTAAGGAATTTAAAGAAATGATTTTCCAGTGAGCTTTATTGAACCATTTAATTATGTTCACCTAACTACATTTTTTGCACTGTTGCTGATACCTGCCATTCCTCTTAACTACTTTTCTAATATAATTGTTATGTTTCTGATTCATTACACTCTCTATTATCAAGCTATCTAATGATGTAATAAATTATATAATTTAAGCATTTTATACTAAGTTATAATACTGTGGATAGCAGTACCTGAATCTGCAATATTCATATACCAAAATATATGAAATGACATTATGTTTATCCTTAGAATAAGAAGGACTAGGCTGGTTGCTTTATGTTGTAAAACACTTTGTTTTATATCTGAAACTGAATTGGTGTTCCTTGTATCTTTTATATTTTAAGATTGGGAAGGTGTAAATGGTAGGCAGTGTCAGGATAAGAAAAAGTAGTGTTTCAGGAAACACATTCCTTATGCAGTCTTGATGGCTGATTATTGCATGTTAGTGGAAAAGGATAGTCCTGCTTCAGAGGAGCATGAACAGTTGTCTTAGATGCTGTAGTGGTCAGCCATGCAGCCAGTGGCCATGAAAGTACACTCCTGCGACAGCAAGGTCACTAACATGTATGTGTCTTTAAAATGGCCATCACATCAATACAGGAAGGAATGGCACAGGTGGTTGCCACTTCCCAGGCAGCCCTGACAGTTTAAGGCTTTTCTAATAATACTATCAGGAAATGTCTTTCAAAAATAAACTGTGGTATTATCTTTGATGATGATGCAGGAAGGGTACAAGGGATCTCAGGTCCTCTAGACTAATCATCTTGGCTTGCATTGTATTTCTAATTTTTATAAGGAAACATTCAACAAAAGATCTGCTTAATTTATGTTAATGCTCCCTTTCTAAGCACCATAGGGGTACAAATTGAGTATGTATCCTGCTATGTAGACACACATAACTGTACAGCTTGGATTACTTTGACATTTAGTGTCTGGCGCTTTATCACAGCTTCAGCTAGCATGGCCCATTATCAGTTACTGTGAATGCTTATTTTATTTTTAAGGTAGTACTGAAACATGATGATGACTGCGATGGTGGTGCTGCGGTAGCATTGTCGCCTCACAGTAAGACGTTGTCTTGTTCGATTCTCAGCTAGAGCGTCTTCTGTGTGGAGACATGCGTGAATGGGCGTACCTTCATTGAAGGATGTGCATCAGAGTTGACAACTCGGCACGTAAAAATCTACTGCCAATCATTAGCAGACCGGCGTTCCACTGTGGTGACCCCTAACCAGGAAAAGCCGAAAGACTGAAACATGATAATGATGATTAGATATATTACAGTGTCCAGGACTGCTACACATTGATAAATCAAATTACACAAGGATCTCTCACTCCAAAGATCTTAACCTAGCATCTGACATGACCAGGTCATACTGGCGATATAGATACATCTTCTAGAGACTACCACTTCTCTGGAACAAGCTTCCATTTCACAAGAAACAGAGCTCCTCCCTGGCCCTCTTCAGAAGCAGCCTAGATCAATGGATGAGTGACAGCATATCACTCCTGGGGTGATGCCCAAGTCCCTTCTGGACAGAGAAAGCCAGTATTAACTACCATAGAGCCTTACTTCTGCAAACTTCACTCACCTAACCACTGACAATTGGGGCAGCTCTGGATAAATATGTCTAAGCTTGTAAGGGCTTTAGGGAAATTGCCTATTAACCTTCTATGAACCTATGAACTTATGTACATACAACTGTTTATGGCACTGCTTAAATGTATAATGATCTTGCCCATATCTTGGTGCCATCCAGTGAAAGTGTCGACACCCTGCACTTGGTTTTTAAAATCAAAAGTAGGAGAGCACAGTGTACCCATGGAGAAATAGAGATTCCATGGCAGTGGTGTGGAAAGCACAGTTGGCTGTAGACTCAAGATTCTGTCAATTGAGAGCACTTCAAGTAGTTCCATTCCAGCACCATAATTTCCAGGATGGGAGAATTCAGGGTAATATATTAGTAATGTCTTGGATGTGGGTATACCTGCCCTGAGGTTGTGTCCTAGAGTTGCTATCCAGGTTTGATTCCAAGCATAAATGCAGTGAGCTCCATTATAGGTTCATAGGTTTATAGGTAGGTACTAGGCTATCTGCCCAAAGGCATTTATAAGCCTAGCTGGAATGTGTTGGCTTTCGACGCCCCCTTAGATTAGTTCCCTGTGCCGCTGTCCAGCAGAGCCATTGAAGTGATCCCTGGGGTAAACTTTCTGTTTCCCATCCACTCGTCAAGGTTTCTCTTGAAGAGGGTTAGCAAGGAGCTCTGCTTAATGTAGATTGGAATCTTGTTCCAGAGCATAGGAAGTCTCTGGGACAGGAATCTATCCCTCCAGCATGTCCTATTTATTGTTGTGGTGAGGATTAGATCCCTGAAGCATGTGGCTCAAGGGGATATGGTTTTCTTTAGGTGGAGCATGTCCATCAATTCTGGGTTGGACATGGCCTTGTATGTCAGGCAGAGATCACCTCTGAGTAGGGGGTATGCAACCGAGTACAGCTGGAGTTTCTTCAGTCGAACTGCATAGGGCATCTGCTTGAGGCCAGTGATCCTCTTGGTGAGGAACTTCTGTGGTCTTTCCAGTTGTTGCAGGTGTCTTGTAAGGTACATTCCAAATGGGGCATTGTACTCTATGATGGGTCTGATGAGTGATGTGTAGAGGGGCCCAATGACCTCTTTCAATTTAGATGCAAACCCTTTTGTGATTAGGTGGGCCACATAGAAGGATTTTCTAACCACTTTGGCAATGTGATTATCAAAGGAGAGGTTACTATCTACTTGGGTCCCCAGATCTCTTATTATGTCTTCCGTATTTAGGGGGCTACCACCTATGTGGTAGTTTGTGGGTAGTTTGTTTTTTTCAAAGAGGATGACTATGACTTTTTGGCATTTAGCTTGAGACCATGGTTTTGACACCAGGTATCTGTCTCAGTGAGACCCTTTTGGAGGATGTCTGTCAGCCGGAGAGTCAATTATAGCCCCTAGTTTGCAGTAGTCTGTGAACTTGGTGAGCCATAGTCCTCCTGTGCTTGCCTGTACTTCTGAGAAGTATATGCTGAACAGGAGGGGTCCTAGGATTGAAGTAGAAAAGCAGATGGCAACAAGTGCCATCCAAGCATCTCCAGCTGCATGTATTTCTTCAGGCCTCAATGTCAGTGATTCACATCATGCTTTAACATGCTGAGAAACAACTTTGCAAGTGTACCCTCATCTTGATAATTCCTTAAGCTAACATAATCTCTATTGCCTGCTCCTTCAAACTGATGTTATGCAGTATCATGTCTTCCAGATGTGGCAGGAGTAGCAGGAAATGTAGATAGACTAGACCATGGGCAGATGCAGCATGTGCATTTGCAGATGCCAAAGTATGCCAAGGAACATGACTGCCTCTGTGCCTAGGGACATGGTAACTCAGGGGTCTGAAGTGACACATTAGTTCTGTCATCTGCACTGCAGACTACTTGTCAGCTCAAGAAATGGATGCATTTTCTGTTGACATACACACCCTAACTGAAATCAGGTGATGTCTTAATTATTAACTCATTCCCTCCAATACAGTTGTTTTGAGTGTGTACCTTATCTCCCAGTGGGTGTGGCTTCAGCCTTTAAAATAATGACGTTATCACCTTATAGTTCTAACAAATACTCATTTACAGAGGTCAGATATCAATACAATTGTGTTTGCCATCATGTATGCTTCAAGATAAAACATTCTGATACATTGTGTGCAGCATGGTTTTGGAATTATTAATGCAAATGTGAACAAGCAATATTTGATGACTAGAGGTGCAGTAGGAGGTAGCTGCAGAATCATCTGAAGGTGCACTCAGCTGTAATAACATATGAAGTCAATGAAAACTAGCACTGAAAGGAGGCTAATGTCACAAAAGACATACATGGGGATGGATCTCTTCTGTTATGTCCAGGGAAAACAGAAGTGTTGTACCAAATGTTGAATTTATCAAGGAACTTATCCAGCATCCGTGAGATGAATCACTGGGAGGCATCCTATCCTCTGCCCCTCCCCCCACTGTGTTGTCAATGTTGGATGCTAGAAAGTCCCTGTAGCACAACACATTCCTTTTTACACAAAGGAGTGGGTGTATGAGTCACTCAATCATCTCATTTGCATATATGTCCATTAACCACCTCAAATTCTAGAGGCTAGATCATGCACAGTTCATTGTTTTTCACAGTGTACTAGCATGTCATTCAATGATACATGAGTTATTGCAACTTATTCTTCACTCTAAGTAAGTTAGGTAAAGTTTGAGAAGGTTCAGTGCATACCATTTCTGCATATTGCTGTCCTCAGAAACTCTGTATGTACACAAACAAGACAATTCCCATCACAACACATAAAGCCACATCTCATTGTCTTCAGCTATCAATCCCATAAGGCAAAACACTCCACGACCCAATATTCTGGTCGTAGGAGACTCCATTGTGAGACACATTGATTCATAGGTTTGTAGATTCATACTATGTTAACTGCCCTAGTGGGTCATTTTAAGCCTAGTTAAATATGCCAAGTGAGAATCAAACCCTGCACATTGAGTCTGTAATGCAGCACCTTAACTATTATGCCAACCTCCCCATTTTGTTCCTCTTACCAGGCTGGATAAGGGGATGGTTCATGTAGTTGCCTGTCAAGGACAGTATTCACCAGATCACATAAGCTCTCAGGTCACTTACCCCTAAGTATCAGTATGACTCACTCATAGTCCATGTGGGCATAAATGACCAGAGAAATACCTCCTTGGCCTATATGAAGAGAGACATGATTTAGCTATCAGAACAGCCAGATATGAGCCTAACACTGAGCAGCATTCCATCATTTCCAAGGATATCATCACAATACTGGCTGAAAATGATCAACTTTAACAACTGACTTATCTACTGATGTCATTGCAAAGGGGTCCTGCACTTGTTGGCCTGGGATGACATGGTTAATAGGCCACACTGCTTTTCCAAGGATGGCCTTCACCTGTCACCTCTAGGCTTCTAGATATTGGCCAAAGCATTATCTACCCCTATAGTGGCTTTTTTAGGAATTGCCAAACAGACAATCCTTCCAACATAACAAAAGCTAAAGATGTTACTGCTCAATGCTAGGATCCTCAACAAGAAACTGTACTCCCTGGAAGCTCTCATCGCCGTGGAGAATGCTGACATCTATATAGTTACTGAAACAAGGTTCAAAGCCATGGAAAGTCCTCTGGCAGTGCATGGCTGTAATAGTTTTCATACTTTCCGACCACCCACTAAACATGAAAGAGATAAAGATGGAGGTGTATCTATCTATATAAAGGATAAGCGCACCTCAAGGCCGGTCAAACAATATGACATGCTAGAGCTACTCCATGTCCATCTAACCGTGGGGAAAATCCATTACCATATTCTTGCTAGCTACAGGTCCTAAGAAACCCATACACCATGCCTGAAGTTACTAGAATCACTCACTATCCAGTCCAGTACCATACTCAAGGGTGATTTTAGCTACCCTTCCATTAACTGGGAGGCATACACAACCACTAACATGGAGGTCCAAAGATTTCTTGACTTTGTAGATTCAAATGCCCTGGAGCAGCTAGTCTGCCCTCCCACTAGGAGAACAAATATCCTAGATCTGGTACTCAAAAATATGGGAGAGTGCTGCACCCCCCCCCCCCATGTTATGCCCTCACTAGTAAGATCAGATGATAACATGGTCTCCCTTGAAATAAAGGTAAAACTAGTCTTCTCAGATAACCTCAAAAACTAAGAAGTTTTCTAAGGTAAATTACCCATTATTAAGGGATAGCATAGCTAATTTCCAAACACAGAAATCTATGCAGATGCATACAAAAAAGCCCTGTATGACCATATAAACAAATGCATAAAAACATCTGTACTACACTGAAATAAACCCAGGTCAAATCTTAAAACCAAACCACTTTGGTGGACCCTTAGTGTTAATAGGTTGCACAACAAAAGAAAGAAAATCCTGTTGAGAAGTAAGAAGGAGCATGCACGACAAAGAAATAAGTCCCTCAATAGTCTAAACAAGTGAATCAGTGTATTAATCAAGTCTCTGAAGCAGACCTTGATATAAAAATAACCTCCAAAGCTAAGGATAACCATAAGCCATTTTTCAGTTATGTCCACAATCTCAAGGACAACATTCAACAATGTGCAAAATTAGTTGTAGATGACATCAACTATACTCAGCCAGAAGACATAGAAAATCTGCTGGCTGACAAATTCAGCTCAAATTCCACCACCCCATCACCCCCAGGTCTTGCCATAAAATACCTTCCACCACTCCACTGCCAATTATCTCCAAAGAACAGGTTGTCACTGTGTTCTCTAAAGCTAAAAACATGGATTCAATTGGACCTGACAATATTCCAGGTTGCCTCTTAAACAAAGACAGAATAATCATGGATCTGATAAATAATGACATAGGAGACCTCCAAACACTTGACCTGACCCAATTCGGCTTTGTCAAGGGCAGGTCATGCCTACTGAACCTGGTGGATTTCTTTGAAAAGGTCACTAAGGCCATGGATGAGGGTAAAACCGGACATACCACCTATCACGACCCATCCAAGGCATTTGACACAGTTTCTCACTTGGGTATTATAAATAAACTCACAAAACTGGGCATAAATCTCTATGTCACTAGAAGGATAGCCAATTAGCTCACAGACAGGACATGTGGTTAAAGTGGGTGAATACAGATCCAGAAGGAGGCCAGTTATTACTTGTGTGCCACAGGGGTCAGTACTGAAACCACTCCTGTTTGGAATATGCTTCTCTGAAGTTAAGGCAAATGAGGAAGATCTCTGGATAACAATGTTTGCCAATGACTGCAAGCTGCTGGCAATCACTGAATTCACCAGTGATGTAGATATCCCTCAGGAGAGCACATAAGATTAGTACAATAGAGTAAATTACATAGTACAAGATTACTAAATACAGAAGAAAGAACTATTTACACTTCTCAGCATGGTTACAATGGGAGGATGCTGAGATTTGGATATGTTGAGAATTGCTTTGATATAGAGCAGTTGGTAGGGCATTAGATAAGTTAAGTACAAGCTGTTCTATAAAAAGCTTAAGTTAAGGCAGTTGAAGAGAGATTTAGAATGAGCAGTTTTGGTGCTGTGGGAGTGTACAGTGACAGTGATGAATGAGATTTGCAAGTATACATAACAGTTGCTGAGGCAACAGATCATTAATTTACAGGTTTTTATCATATTTGCATATTAGAGGTAGAGGGGCAAGGGGGAAGTAATAATAAGAGCTAGAGAAGAAGAGCAGGATTGGAGGTGAAGATGAAGGTGGGAATTAAAGAGATGGGAAGTAAGGGAGATGGAAGCAAAAGCAGGAAGTAAGAGGAAGCAAGGATTCTAGGAATTTGGTGGAAGTAGGAAGTAGTACAGCAGAAAAGTTAGATAAGGATAGTGGTGGGAGTGGACAGAGTGGGTGTGCTTCGCAGGAGGTTTGGAGTTAGCTTTGCAGTTGCAAGTTGAGATGTCAAGAAGGTATTGTTTGAGAGCTCTTTTGAATTTGTGTGTAGTGTGTAGATAGTAGCCTGAACTCTGACCACCATTTGTCCTCAGTGCTGAGAAAATCTTTTATGTGGCAACTTATAAGTAAAGGTATGGCATCCAGATCCAAGGAAATTATAGTCCCACTGTACTCAGCCTCATTAGACCAATAACCAAGTACAGTGCGCCACTTGGCATGTAATGAATAGGCACTTACAGCAGCTGGACCAACCTCAGAGGTGCCTCACAAAGGGAACACTGGGTGTAAACCACATGAACTATGCAGATATGCTAAAAGCCCTATCCCTTTACTGTTTCCTACCAACTATTAAGGGGTGACACATGCCTGACCTATAAGGCACTCAAATCCAGCCCTGATGGAACTTTTACACATCCACAATTCAAACAGCATGAGAGTCACCCAATCTAGGGATCTAAACTTAGTGAGCGACTCAAACAAAACATGCTGGAGAGTTAGAAATGCGTCTGAGAGATTGCCCCTTCTCTGGAACAGACGTCCTATTCACATTAAGCAAAACCCTTCCCTGGCATCTTCAAATGCACTTTGGATCAATGGATGGGAATTGCAAATTCATACCTGGAGTAGTGCCTATGCCTCTTATAGACAGGGGCAATCTGTAAGATACTCAATGCATAGGGAAAAATCCATGTCATCCTCTTACCCCTAGGGGTCATATATTGGGTAAAATCGGGTTATAATGACAAGAATTTTAAAGGCATTTAAGTGGTTAGCCTAGTAATCTTCAATGAACCTATAATCCTATAAATGTCTTACTTTTCATAAGGAAAGGTAAAATATGAACACTTAGAGAGAAAAAAATCAGTAGATCTTACCAGATAAGAATGAACTTAAAAATGTATTAGATATTTGATTTTTCAGAAGAGCACAAGATCCTATTGAGATTATCAATGTATCTTACAGAGCTAACAAAATAGAGCCAATGACTGTGAATTTGGTGAGCTGCAATTTTTTTAAACAAATGATAGAAGTGGCTGTGGTGTAAAAAACTGGGAAAGAAGACAGCTGGCAGAGAAGGATTAAGTGTACCTTGGGCCCTGGGTCATTATCAAACTATGGGTCCCCAACACACATTTTTAGGAAAAGTGTGGTTTAAGTTAGTAGTCCTAACCATTTTTCTAACAAATGAAATACAATTTACTAACCAATAATAACAAAGTTACCCACTTCAGGATATTAGTTACTAACCAATAATATAGTCACCAATTTTAGAACAATTCAATAATAAAAAAAAACTAATCCTTCAAATATTAAAAAACAAATGTGCTATTATTCTCATGTAGCTGGAGTCACAAGGTTAAACCTGAAGCTAGAAAAAACATAGTAGCTGTGTTCTACAAACAGTCTAGTTTAAAAGTAAATCAAAAACAGTAGGCAGTACAGAACCAGTAAACAAACACAGTTTGTCACTTTTATTTAAGCAGTCTGACACCTGCTACCTAATGCCTTCTACCAATATTACTAACAACGCAGGAATGAAATGTTAAATAGCATGTACAGTCATCAGTCTGAAATAATAATGGCAGATTGGGATCACAGTGAATTAATGAGGGAACACAGTGGTTTCAAAACAGGATATCACCAGAATTTATACATTTGGTATAAGACATTTAGATGATTGCAAACAATGGGACAGTGACTACAATTTCAGATCACTGAATTGCATCTAACTCATCAGGCAGCCTACATTCTGCAGAAAGCATTTCCAATTCTCTAAAATATAGCTGGGCTCCTTCTCAGCTTATCTAATTGTCCAGTTATCCTCAAGATAATATAAGATCAAGTGCAATTATTTATAATTTATAATGAAAAAAACAAAGTCTGAAGGACCCGACAGCATCCAAGGAAGTAGTAACCTCTCAAAAACACAGTAATATAGACAAGTCATCACAATACCAAAACATAAGTTTATTTTTCTTCCATCAGTTTGTTCAGACATAATGCACAGTTTTTGATAAATTATTTATAAACAAGCCAACTTGAGTTTTACCTGTCGCCATTAACTCGCTAACACCTCTGTGTTGTGGAGTGTCACACCTCTAGCAGCCTATACACATCCTTACATTTAAGAGCATTTCTGAAAATTCAAGTTAAAAAGCAAAAGAAAAGCAAATGTAAATATTTTGGGAATAATAAAGGCTATTAAAAAGGTGATGGTTCTGCGGTAGCATTGTCACCTCACAGTAAGACGCTGTCTGGTTCGATTCTCAGCTAGAGCGTCTTCTGCGTGGAGACATGTGTGAATGGGCGTACCTTCATTGAAGGTTGTGTGTCAGGGCTGGTAACTCGGCACATAAAAATCAACTACCAGTCATTAGCGGAATGGAGTTCCGCTGTGGTGACCCCTAACCGGGAAAAGCCGAAAGACACAACAACAACATTAAAAAGGTACAAACAGCAAAGTTACCAGCAAATGTTTTTCTTTACAAAGATAATATGCAGTGCAATCACTCAATGTCTGTACTATATTACATGTCAAAACTGTAGGGGATATCATAGAACAGCCATTGAAAAATACCCAGATCCCTTTACATACCATAAATGTAAGTGATCATCATCTTAAAAAGCTCCTCTCCGAGAAAAGAAATAGGCAAGGATTTTAGCAGAAATTATAAAGCATCTTTATTTTCCTTGTTGATGTATAAGTGCTCCAGTGTGGAAGGAGTGTAGAAGTAGTGTTATCTACATGAGTTTATAGTGCTGGGGGAGGGGTCAGCCTAGGGAGGTGACTTCTGATTGGCCCCTGTTTTCACTGGTTTTAGAAATATTAAGTGCACATGGAAGAATGCATATCTTTTTTTAATTACTAGTAAACCACTTGTAATATTTCCAGTAGAGAGTACCATAAGTGGTCATTGACAATATTTTTTCAGTATCCAACAGCAGCATTTCATATCATGCCCACTCAACAAGATGCAACTCTCTCAGCTATGAAAATATGAATATAAATTGAATTAACATGGCAAAAAATGATTAATACCACCACTGAAGGAAAACCTTAACTAACAATTGCAGTGTAATGTTACTTACACCATGCACCTTCAATAACAAGTAGCTCCCTCAGTTATAAAAATGTGAATGTGTATATTAAAATATAATTACCTCATAGCAAACAATGCTTAATATTCGCACTGCAGGACATCCTAGATTAATAATCTTAATGTCATTTTTAATTACATGTTGCTCTAATATTATCGAAAACAAACTGACAAGTCACTTACTGAAGGAATCCAGCCTCAAAAAATGTCTTGATAGTTCAAGGAGCTACAACTGTTAACTGGAAGTATACAAAAAAGGTACTATAGGCTTATAAGTTAACTAGCCAAACAGAAGGAAAAGTGACTGTAATGGCCAAAAGTTTTGAAAACTGGTGAGGCACATGGACGGGGGGGATCATAGTTTATTGCAAACTAAAGAAGAAACAGGTAATTAAGCAAATAAAGTCTGGTTGCATAAAATAATGGTGGCCAATGAACTGTAACTGAAGCAATAAACAAGATATAGTTCTGAAGCACCAAAGCCTGCATCTAAAACAAGTAATCACTGCAGGTTTCCACAGTCCTTCCTAAGTGTAAGCACTTCCTGTTTCCAAAGATGTGGACAGAAGCATGAAAATGAGTATAATGTAATGGTGAGTACAAATGCTACTCTTCAGTACAGTAAAGCGAAATCTGGAGAGAGATTCACCTTGAAGTTAATAGAAACAGCAAGCTATGTGCTGGCAGCTATTCCAGTAGCTGGTGCAACCAAAAGTAGAATAAAAGTACAGGACAGAGTTTCAGGCAGGACTACCTAATCTGTTCAGAATAGTTCTAAATAAGAAGCAACATGTAAGACAAAACAGATTAATAGCCACTCAGCTGCATAACATATTAATTTCTCATACTCCATTTAACACCCTTAGCTGCTTGCCAACCAGCCCCAATAACACTGTAAAGTCTTACACTGCCAATATGTTGTTGCCTGACAGGATTATTTTAAAAACATACTTTGCACTATGGAATTGCTGATCTTTCATTTCCAAAAGTAGACAAACTCTTTAATGCTGATATTCAATGGTTTTCTGCTCCTGCCACAAGGAGAAAGATATCCTCGGATTGATTGGTTAAGTGCAATGAGCCAATGACATCCAACCTACAGTTCTGCAATTGTCATTGATTTCAGCATGGTCTCCATTGCCATTTATCTATTGTATTTATTTTTTTTTAAGTAAAGAAATGTTGTTTATTTAATTAAGAAAAATAATAATAGAAAAATGGCAAATGGCTCCTCAGCTCAAAGTAGCCAGAGCTAAGGCTCTTTCACTTGCCTAGACCATCAGCCTCCTCAACACTGCACTTTTATAATGTACCACCAGGGGGCAGTCTTTTAAGAGAAACTGATGTGATCCTATTAATTAAAAGCTGTGGATGTGTGTAGAACAAGTGGAATTAATGGTACACAGAAGCCTTAAGTGATTAAAGCAAGGTTAAATTAAATGTGAGTCACATAATAAGACAAAAATGACAATTAAGTGAAGATGTGTTGTAAAAGTAATGGTTATGAGTAGGAGAACCACATGAGAAAGGCAGATCATACCCATACTTGAGGCTCGACTCATTGTGTACTTTTAATGCAAGTGTATAGTATTGTGGGTATAAACATGCCAGGAAAAACAGTAAAGCTTTTAATCAATTCTACAAACTGAATGCAAGAAAGTTACAGTTGTCTAAGATATGCAAATGGATAAATGACTGTGTTAAAAATAATTTGCATGATGTTGAACAGAAATATAAAATGAAATTAGTTGCTGATCTTGTTTAAAGAAAAGACTCGATACAATGAAATTTGAAAATGCGTATGAAACTGTGAAAGATTAGATCAATGTTACTTATTATGAAGAAATGCTGAAAATTAATAGAGACAATGTAAAATTTAAATCAAATAGCAGGTATAGAGGATAAAATAGTCAAGAGAGAAGGACTTGTCATCTGTACATTCTTAACCTGTTTTGGCCACTTCCTGGCACTGTTAGACCAAACAATGCAGATGTGTCAGTAAATTAAAAAAAAACTTTTCTTTTTCATACAGTAGCACACAAAAATGTTGTGTTCAAGCTCTAGAAATATGATCACTTGAAAGTGTGTTCTTATACTTGTTACATTTGAATATATACTTAGCTATCATTTTGTTTGAAGTATTATTCCTTAAGTCTATATGCCACCAAACAGATTAGCAGCAAAAATATGAATTAAGTTAGAAATGCTCTGGTTCCTGCCAACTACAGATGAAGACACAGTAGACCTGATACAATCCACTTACTGTAAATGTAGCCCCATTGGTGCAATCTACACAACAAATAATGGTAGAACATGGTCCAGATTTAACTCAGTTTATAGATTCTATAAGGCAACTAATCTTCACTTCATTCACAGGTACAACAATGAAAAACCATCATGGCTGAAGTAGTGCATCACACAGGTAAACCCAAATTGACTACTCATGAACTTACCCTGTGATGAGAGGAGGCTGAGCATCAGAAATTCTTTTTTCTGGTCTTTGTGTAAACAATGGATGAGATGAAGAAAAGGAACATAGGGGATGTAATAACCTACACATTTTGGGATTGAAGTAGGGAGCAGAGTAAGCAGTCCTGATTCCTGCAAATGTGTATACCCATCACATAGGACCTTGGCGCAACATCTGAGCTGATGTTAGAATAGAGACATAGATGCTAGTCTCATCATCAACTCAGATTGTACTACCATAGGCTGTAAGTGTGTGATTTTAATCTTTTGAGCAAAAGGAGAAAGCAATTAGAGCAGTGCAAGAAGGAGAGGACATCCAGTGCCTGAGTTTGAGAGCAGAGTAGGAATGAAAGAACATCCAGTGCCTGAGTTGAACAGCAGTACAGGAATAAAAGGACACCCAGTTCCTGAGTTAGAGAGCAGTGTAGGAATGAAAAGACATCCAGTGCCTGAGTTAGAGAGCAGTGTAGGAATGAAAGGACATCCAGTGCCTGAATTAGAGAGCAGCATAGGAATGAAAGGATATCCAGTGCCTAAGTTAGAGAGCAGCATAGGAATGAAAGGATATCCAGTGCCTAAGTTAGAGAGCAGCATAGGAATGAAAGGACATCCAGTGCCTGAGTTAGAGAGCAGTGTAGGAATAAAAGAATATCCAGTGCCAGAGTTAGAGAACAGTATAGGAATGAAAGGATATCCAGCGCCTAAGTTAGAGAGCAGCATAGGAATGAAAGGATATCCAGTGCCTAAGTTAGAGAGCAGCATAGGAATGAAAGGACATCCAGTGCCTGAGTTAGAGAGCAGTGTAGGAATGAAAGAATATCCAGTGCCTGAGTTAGAGAGCAGCGTTGGAATGACAGGACATCCAGTGGCTGAGTTAGAGAGCAGTACAGGAATGAAAGGATATCCAGAGCCCGAGTTAGAGAGCAGTGTAGGAATGAAAGGACACCCAGTGCCTAAGTTAGAGAGCAGTATAGGAATGAAAGGATATTCAGTGCCTGAGTTAGAGAGCAGTATAGGAATGAAAGGATATCCAGTGCCTGAGTTAGAAAGCAGAGTAGAAATGACAGGACATCTAGTGCCTGAGTTAGAGAGCAGTATAGGAATGAAAGGATATCCAGTGCCTGAGTTAGAGAGTAGTGTAGGAATGAAAGGACATCCAGTGCTGAGTTAGAGAGCAGTGTAGGAATGAAATGATATCCAGTGCCTGTTTTAGAGAGCAGATTTGATAATGACTACTCTAAACCAGTCATGATGCAACAGAAAGTATGTCTACCTTCAGTCAGATTCCTCTGAGAAAAGTGGATCAAGACAGTCATCCCTTATTCTGCATGCCTTTGGATCATGCTGTTGGATAGTCCTGCTATATTTCACCAGCTAGAAGATGCTATTGTCTTTTTAAGAGATACAAGTGCCTTAGAAATCCCAGGAAATATTCACTGGTGTGTTAATAAAACAATAAGGGAAAGGACTAGCAATAGTGCCCTATTGGTATCAACAGGCTCGTAGTGATCATAGGAAGTTCCTGGAGCACTGCATCCAGAACTGGACCTGGACTCAGCCTGAAATAATTATGGCCATTGTTGTGTTCCTGCATTTCTTCTTTTCATCAGGTCTACTGCATGGTGGACTGAAAACAACATGCAGGTGAGACATTGATTTCTGAATTTGATTCTTGCATCCTCTGTATGATAAATGATACACTTCACTGCTATTTCCTGGTTTGAATGAACATGGGACTAAGTTTTTAACATCCTTCAAATATTTCTCATCTATACCTATATCTATATCTATATGTATATCTATATCTATATCTATATCTATATCTATATCTATATCTATATCTATGTCTATATCTATTGTGCATACGTTCATGTAGGTATTCCCAGCTTTTAACTTTTTTTTTTCCTAGTGTGTTTACTGTCAACCATTGAAATGTATGAAAGTCATAGCTTTTAAAGAAAGTTATTTGTTTAATATGATTTTATAGGTTCATAGGTAAGTAAGGAGCATTTTATGCCTTGTGAATTTCTCTTTTTTGGGATTGAAATAACCTATACCAGTTGGTTATAGATAACCCTTACCCATCCCATGATCAATAATTACCCCCAAGAGAATAAGTGGGCTCATACCATAGATAATTTGAAGGGACCCATGCATAGGATAAAACATTAAAGAGCTGCCTCTGTCTATTCATAGCACAAGGGTAGTCCTGGGGTAAATTTTCTGTTTCCATTCCGAAAATCTAAGCTGAGATTAAGAATGGGCAGGGATGAACTTTGTTTTATCTGGATAGAAGTCTGTTCCACAGTAGCAATATCCTCAGTGAAATATTCCTGCCCTCCAAACTGTCTGTTGATGTCGAAGAAGTTGTTTAGATCCCTAGACCAAGTGATTCTGATGCTATTTGACTTGCTTTGTTTTGTTTGGATGCAAAACAGTTGCTATGCACAGGTATATTTTCCTGCTTTACAGCTTTAGCCTGGGTCTAGAGGGGATGCCCTCTGTCATTTTGCAAGCTTCACAGTGTGACTTCTTGTATCTCTTTTTTGGGTAACATGGAGTCAACAGATATGTACTTATCTCCTATACCTAGGCAGCTCTTGCATTTTTATGTGCATACTTGTTATTATTATTGGCAGCCTATTTTTAATACTACATGGTTGGCATAATAGTCTTTGCCTTTCAAGCACAAGGTTCACTATTTGATCCTGTCCTCTGACCAATGCTCATATAGAGTTTGTATGCTCTGCCCATCTAATTCTGGGATTCCTACCAAAAACATGTTGGGTGTTTCCACCTCAAACACACCCTAAAAAATTGAATGGTGTCATGGCAGTAGCAGAGACTCTAGGCACTGCCTATTGGATGAAGAGTTATGTAGACCAACCTCTTTAGGCAACAGCTGTGGCACGCAGTATCCACTTAGATTAAAGAACATGGATCCCAGTCTACACCCTGTGTCAGCACTAACCACTCAATGGGGTAAAAATTTTCTGTACACAATCTGGTCAAATTAACTAATTTCTCCAAAAATAAGCATGGGTACTTGCTAGTGCTAAGCGGGTACCCTAACCTATATTAAGGACACCAGTTCTAACAGTGGGTGAGGTCAACGTGTCTGTATTTGCCAGTTGGTGCATTCACTAAAGCCCAGAAGCGCTGGGCCAATAAACTACTGGCAAGCTATTGTCCCGTTGCCCAATTTGTACTGATGCAAAACCAATCAACCTGCTAAACCTGAACTAAGGATTGCTACAGTGAATCTAGGTCACAAGATGCAGCTTGGAAAAGGATGGCCTGATTAGTTGGTATTAATTGTGGGGAGGGTTGACATAATGGTTAAGATCTTAACTTCACAGATACAAGGTACAGGCTTTGATTCTGACCTCTGGTTATTAGTTAGACTTGTAATAGCCTGAAGACTGATAGCATAGTATTTAGCTATGAACTTTATATTGGTACAGATAGAATAGGATATGAAGACTGGCTGAGCCCACATGGCTGAGAAATATGAATAAACAAGGAGAGGCCATTCCAAATTTCTGCCTGGCAAATGGCTCAGTGGTGACCAACACATGCCTCACCAAGACAGACAGTTACAAGGTCAAGAATAAGAATTGCCAATAAACTTGCTCCTTGTAAGGAAAGAGCAGGTATAATCAGAGATTGCAAAATCATCCCTAGTGATACAGCATGCCCACAGCATTAAGAACTGGTGGCCACAATCAGCTTCTAGCAGTGAAGAATATAACAAGAACAATGACTAAACTGAAGATTTGGAAATTGACTTAAGAAAAACTACAAGAGCTCATGGAAATACTGTGGGCTATAGCACCTCATTAAAAAGAGGAGATAGGTGGAGTTGAAGAAGAATGACCGTGTTTCAAAACAGCATGTGAAATGATTGTAGAACAGATATGCAGCTGAGCGAAATATGACATAAGGAAAGCTGGTGGTAGAATACAGAAATCCATTGAGTTATCAAAAGAAAAAAGAATGTGCATGATCACCATGTGTGGTAAAAGTGAAACTTCTGTAAGGAAGTACGATGGAAAGCCCATACATCTGTCATGGGCAGCTAACCATTTCACAAAGTGATGCAACACTGAGTAAACACTAACCAAGCAATAATGCCAGACAGTGGACCAGATTCAATAAAGCAAAACTTCCATGTCAGAATAGTGCAGCAGCTTCTGCACAGAATATGTGTGCCGAGCGATCCAGTAAACAAGGCTGGGGGTGTGCATGAGCCTGCCAATACTATTCTGACACAGACACTACTGAATAATGCTAATTACCTCATTTGTTGGTGAAAACCATGCAAATGAGATGAATTAGTGGTTCAGTAAGCAGGCAGGCATCCATGTCAAAGCAGTATCTGTTGCAGAAATGTATTCAGTTACTAGCCGTCTACATTTCTGGAAAAATCAAAATGGGGACATGACAGCTCAAAGTAAAGCATGTATTATGTCTATTAGGCATGCCAGTGGCCAAAAATATGTCCATTGGCATGGAAAACAGTTGCAAAATTATAAAAATAATTTTTTTGTCCAATTTCGGCCATTTAAGCATAGCGCAGTGGTGCCCAAATGAGATTGTGCAGAAAATAAAAACAAATGCAAAAAGACAATTTTAAGTGAAATCTGCATTTTGCAATTATAGTTGGTAGCAAACAGAAACAAAACAATAACAGGTAACATTGGCTGCTAAGGAGAAAGGCTCTGGTATAGTGGTGTAACAAGGGACTAAGGCAGTGGGGTATGCAAATGAACTAAATTGATTGAATAGCAAAATGGCAGACAGTGTCCGCCTGCACCTAACTGTGTAGGAACTATAATGCTGCAGTGTAAGCAGGAGAAGTAGCTGACATAAAAAGGGTGTGTGTCATGCTTGCTGTAAGCACATTGGAGCTCTGCTGCCTCTATTTGTGTTTAGCTAAGCGCAGCTAAGCATGGGGGGGTGTCTGAGCTAGTTCATGAAATGCTGAGTGTGTTTGCTTCCATAGGAGGATCCCTTCTGCTCAAAACTGTTTACTATAGCTGCAAGGGTTTGTGCGGCACACCGCAGGACTTAAACACAAAGTAAACAATGAAAAAATAAAAAAAACAACAAGAACCAGCAGAAGTGTTTATATTTGAGCAGTGGGCTTAGAAGGGGAGGAAATGGGAAGAAAAAAAACTGTGAAATAGCAGACTAAAGGCACTCAAGTACTAATAATAGAGCTAGGAGGTGGAATGTATCACAGTCAGCCAATCACAAAAGCAGCATCTGTAGCACATCAGTATAAACTATGCAAACACCTTTCAGTCTGTTTTTTCTCACAAATTCTGCACCATTGGCATACATACTTGGGGGAATTTTAACTGACAAAATGTTAGAGGCTGCTGTCACTTTGATACATCAGTATGTGCTAGAGGTCGAGGATGGTGAGAAGGATAATGCTGACAACTGCCCCTGGCTGAGGAGGAGGAGAAGAGTACTCAGACCCAGGGTATCCTACCAGGGGCTACATGATCTGAAGATACTAGAGTGCTACATGATGGACAGGGACTTACTTCAGCAACTCTATGAGCTGTGCCAGCCTTACCTCAGACCCAGATCCAACAGAGGGGAACCCATCCCAGTTGAAACCAAGGTATGTGTAGCCTTAAGAATACTAGCTACCGGTACCTTCCAAAGACCTACTGGGGACATCATGGGGATCTCACAGACATCTGCATCCAGGGTAGTCCACCAGTTGCTGGATGTCATGCGAACACATGCCGTTGAGCACATATATTTCCCCAGCACCCATAAGGAGAGTACCAACAATATGCATCTCTTCCATCATGTAGCAGACTACCCAGAGGTACTGGATGCCATAGTCGGCATGCACATCCATATTAAGACATCACCCGGTGAAGAGGGTAGAGTCTATGTCAACCACAAGAGCTATCACTCCATCAACTTCCAGGTCATGTGCAATGCCCAGGGCATTATCATGAATGTGTGTGTGCTGACAGCCCTAGTAGTTATCACGACTCCCACATCTGGCATGCCTCACAGCTGTACCAGGCATTTGCCAGGGGGGATGTCCCATATAACAATCTGGTGGGGGGTGATGCCTATGCATTGGAGCCGAAGATAATGACACCCATCAAAAATGCATATACACACACTGAAGAATGCCATAATGAGGCTCATGCACAAACCAAGAACATTATACAGCAAGTGTTTGGGATGCTCAAGTCAAGGTGTCACTGCCTTAACATATCTGGTAGAACCTGCAGTACTTTCCAGCCACAAGTGCACACATGTTCATAGTATGTACCATGCTACACAATATGATCCTGTGGAAACAGCTGTTGCAGGAACATCAAAGGGAAGGGTCACACAGCCTCCCACCATTGCCAAGGCCCCGACATGCACAGGGGGACTCAGGAGGAACCCACTGAGCCTGCTCCTTTGGGTAGACGGAGGTGTGCCCAGTATGCCCAGGCCTTGGCAAAGAGGCAACGCATAGCACACACACTGACACTGTAGGGACCCTGGGACTGACACCTCTTTCTGACTCATACACACAGTAAAATGGATGCCACATACATCACACTACCTGTATCTTACCATATACAGGCTGTGTATTGCGTGCATCTGACAGAGGCAGCCTTCGAGCACCATCCTCACAACTGCTGCAGGCACAAGGTAAGTCAGTCTTCTTAACAATCAATGAATGGAGTAATATGTTGTGTTAGCATAGCTATGGTATCGCTGCATGTATTCAAGGGAATGGGGTGGCCTAGCAGGATAGCAGCAGACAACTGACAGCTATGTGGGACAACAGGAAATGTCTGCCCAATACTGGCTTCCCCAGAGAATGCAGTACTTCTGTAGGTGACAAATCTCACTGCAATATATGTTGGGTGACTAACAAACTGGGGGGGGGGGGCTCATAGGTCACATGCATGGATGTTAATGTGGGGGTCCCATACTCACCCCTCGCCCTCACCCAACAAGTCAGTCATAGAAAACCATAAAGAAATGCCTGGCAAAGGCCTACAAATGGGAACGATGATGAAATATGCCCATACAGACCTATACAGTGATATCACATCAGGTCTTGCAGTTGCAGTAAGGCTCTGAAGGGTGAGAGATCTGAAACCCAAATGTCTGCCATTACAATCTAACCTGTGGTCTTTTGTGATATGTCTGTAGTCTCCAAGACAGGCAAAATACTATGCTAAATGGAACCAAAATGTCAAGGGAATATCAGCACAGCTTGTGCAAATGTAGACAGCTGACATGTGTGCCCCCCCACACACCCACGTTTCCTTAGAAATGCTGTAAAAGTGATGTTTTTTAGGGTATAAGCAGCAGTGCACACATTCCCAGGGCAGTTGCAATCAACTTGATAACTTGTATGTCCACAATATGCAGGGGTCAATGAGCTATGTATATGTGTGGTCAATACTGTCAGTATGTGGCCTACATTTACTCCTCGCTGTCATGTCTTAGTGGCCAAGGTAGAGTACTGTGATTGACAGGGTCCATATTCCAAGAAAAAAATGTGCCAAATATTCTGCATGTCAAATACAGCTGTGGTAGGAATTGTAAACACTGTTCAGATATCACTATCTGTTACTGAAGGAAAGCTGGACAGGACAAGGACAGGGGGCCACACATATGGACAGTACACAGCTCAGAGTAACCTATACAGTGCCTAGCATACCCCTTAACTGTACAGACATTTTGCAGAATGTCCAGAGGTTTGCGTCATATTTATGGTCTCTCTGTCATGAAATTGTGGTTTCCTGGCAAATCACCGGCAAATCAAAAAAAAACTAAAGTCAGAAAATAATGACAGATTGTAGTTTCATGCTTCCTACCATTTAGGAAAATGAATGCTAATGCAAAACCTGTTATTTTATCACCTTTCTAGGTTTGTAAGGCCAATAGTTAACAATGGTCCCTATATGTAGGTCTTTGTACTCAAATTACTTATGGCTTTGTCCAGATGTCTGGCTCTAAAAAGTCGGGAGGCATGGTGCCTAGTACGACAGCAGTTATCTGAAGATCAGTGTACTGCCAGGTTATAAAAGGCTGCCAGCACTGTATCAGCACTTACAACATGTCACTGGCAAATATCCAAACCCTTAGAATGACAGGTTGTCACAGAAGGAGTTCTGCTTGTCCTATCATTGCATTTGCCTGCCAACTATTTGCAAAACAACCAAGGGTCATATCAAAACAACAATGGCAGACAGTGGGGAAGCAGATGCCATACTCATAAGAGAAAGCAAGCAATTAACAAACCGGTCTCACAACTGTCTATGTTTGGCAGAACATTATTAACACCCTGTCCCCATGTGTGGGCCTTAGTCTGACTGTCATATATGGGTCTGTCCAGATGTCACTCTGTGACGGCATGACAGCTAGATTCACATGTAGTCTCATAATAACATATAGCAACACAAACCATTTAAGGACCACATAAAATGTAGTGATCCAATGATAGAAAACCTGCTAAATAGGTACATTCAGAGGTGTGAAGTCCACAGCCTTGTGTGTGATGGTACGGAATTTACCCCACTCACATCAGTATTACAAATACATAGCAGCCACTGTGGCCAAAATCTGTGACTGGACTAGGGAAGGACAAAGACATACACATAAGGGGAAAGGGAACCACTGGCCAGACAAATGGAGAATGTGCACACCAGAACAAATTGTGTAGTAACATTGGTGCCATGCAGTGTATGGAGTCAGAAAACATCACCTGCAAATACACAACACACACACACATGTAAGTGGAGGTCCACAACAAAACTAAAACCCAAACAAAGGACACCACAGAGGCAAAAACACATAAGAGCTCCACAAACCTACATACCACAGACCATGTGGACTCCACACACCAGGGTCTTACAAACACTAAGGCTTTACCCCAAACCCCAAACACCTACCCTACGCAGATAGGCTAACAGCACTGTCCCTCTACCCCATTCCATACAGACTCTGCTGAAGTGACCCCTCTCTGGCATACAAAGCAATTCAGACCCTGCTGTGATGGGACTGTTGCACATCTGAAAGTTAAGGCCCACTCCATCAACCTGTAGGTGCAGCATCAACCTGGGTTATGGTATCAGTATGGCTTGTTGGTGTGACAGATACGTGTCCCACACACTCTACCATCTGTGGAATGCACTCCCTGTCCACAGCAAGCCAAGTGTCTCAATACCCCTAGTGATCTGCTCCTTGTATAAGTGCACAGGAAACACAAAATACAGTCCTGTGATTCCACCTGTGTCCCTGCTGAACAGGGGCTCTGTGCTGACATGTTGTAACATGGGCTACACTCTTGTCTGCATGGGTTATAAGGGCTTCAGGACCAATAACCACTAATGTCATAGCAACCTATCAACCTATACACAACAGTGGTTCACCTCATTACTCTGTACTGCTCTGCCACTGACATACCTGGAAGTCACAGGGCTATGTGGAATATACTACACATATAATGGACATTTCTGCACAGTAGAATGCACTCTGTACCCACTCCCATAGCTCTCAACCTCTGATAGCAAGAGTTCTGGACAAGGTAATAAATAAAAGTGGGACACAGGCCCAATGATAGGCACATGTTGTAAATATTGCCCTTACATAATGAGAAAGTTGGTAGAGTAAAGGGTTTTGCATTAGCAGGAATTGTCTGAAGGTTATGAAGTCTGAAACACTGATGACTGTCATTATTTTGTAATGTCTGTCTTCAATTATATGCAACTAACTTGCCATAAAAACACAAGTTTATGTAGACTGAATGAAACTTCTAGACAAACACCTGGACAATCTGCCAAAAACTGTACACTTGAAAGGTATGGCCACACCAGGATATGACTTTTCAGGTAAGAAAAATACCACACAATCAGGAGATCTCTAGCCAGTATATCACCAAGTTGCTGGACTGTTTACACAGCTTAATCAGTCAAATGGTTGTAGCCACACCTCTCAACTGGCCTTTTTGGACAAGAATGTCTGTAGTTGGGCTCATAATATCAGTGTGTGCATCATATATCTTGTATTCTCCTGGTAAAGCACTGTGATGATCTGACAATGTCTGTCACTAGTTAATGACACAATACATTCCAGTGTCAGACTACAGATATGTCAGAAAATGTCTGCTATAACAAACCCTGCACCTCTAGAAAATTCCTGTTTACTTTTAAGAGGTATGGCTGTAGCACACAAAATCCCAGACGGGAATACAACTATTTCTGGAATGGAGTCCCACTTCCACTATAGAAGGTCATACTGGGCATGATCCTACACTTAGAGAATCACAGGCCATGTCAGAACCCACATCGGACTATATAACTGTATTGTGCATATATGTATTTGCATACAGACAGCTATGTACACCTTAACTATCCCTACCTACACACACCCATTGATAGGATTACCCTCAGCTAGCTGTAGGTGGCCCATATGTGATATATATGCATCTGTTGCATGTGATACACAGACATATATATGGGCAACATATAGCAATATGTCAAGCATACACACACATAGACATGGGGAAGAGAGAGGGAGACAGTGCCAGAGTGAGAGATACAGGGGGGACACACAGAGAGTGAGTCATACTCAGGGATACCCTGAATGACTTAGAGTGATGTCCTTCTCTGGACAGTGGCATACTGGTTATAACCAGTCGCACATGCCAGCATGAAGGTGAGCTCCATTGTGTAATAGAGCTGAGGTGGGGGTTATAATATCACATCACCTGACTTTATGTGTGTGTGTGTCTGTCTGTGTGTATGTTTGTGTGTGTGTGTCTGTAGGTTTAAGTATTAAAAGGCCATTCCCACTCAGTACACTTCCCATTGCCCTACTTCACAAGATCTGCTGTTGTCATTCATCTTAGAAATACCATTGGACACTTGTCAGCCCTATAAACTCTGTAGCACATGAGATAACTGTGTAACAATATAGTACAAATAACTAGATAGGTAGGGGTTCTAATAGCAGTCCTGGCAAGTCTGTGTGTTTGTTGGTTTGTAGGTGAAACAGTTTTAGGCCATTCCCACACAGTACACTTCCCAGTGCCCTACTTTAGCAGTCCTGCTGATGTTATTCCCCTTAGAAGTACCTTTGCACAGCCCCGGCCCTATAAGTTCTGTGGCACATGCAATAACTATGAAACAGTATAGTACAAATAACTAGATAGGCAGGGGTTCTAGTCTCAGTTTTGGCAAGTGTGTGTGTGTGTGTGTGTGTGTGTGTGTGTGTGTGTGTGTGTGTGTGTGTGTGTGTGTGTGTGTGTGTGTGTGTGTGTGTGTGTGTGTGTGTGTGTGTGTGTGTGTGTGTGTGTGTATAAGTGTGTCTACAAGTGATTGTAAGTGTGCATGCATGTAGGATGAAATATTTTGAGGGCTTTCCCACCCACAACACTTCCCAGTGCCCTACTTTACCAGTCCTGCTCATGTCATTCACCTTAGAAATACCTTTGGACACTTGTCAGCCCTATAAGTTCTGTAGCACATGCAATAATTGTGTAACACTGTAGTACAAATAACTAGATAGGTAGGAATTCTAATCTCAATCCTTGTGAGTGTGTGTGTGTTTCTTTGTAAGTAAAACAGTTTTAGGCCACTCCAACCACTACACTTCTTAGTGCCCTACTTTAACAGTCCTGCTGATGTCATTCCCCATAGAAGTACCTTTGGACAGCCTTCAGCCATATAAGCTCTGTGGTATGTGCAATAATTATGTAACAGTATAGTACAAATAACTAGATAAGCAGGGGTTTCATTCTCAAGTGCTGGCAAATGTGTGTGTGTGTGTGTGTGTGTGTGTGTGTGTGTGTGTGTGTGTGTGTGTGTGTGTGTGTGTGTGTGTGTGTGTGTGTGTATGTGTATGCACATGTGTTTGTAAGTGTGTATGTTTGTAGGACAAAGTTTTTTGAAGACTTTCTCAGCCACAGCAACTCCCAGTGCCATGCTTTAGCAGTCCTGATGATGTCATTGCCCTTAGAAGTACCTTTGGACAGCACTCAGCCCTGTAAGTTCTGTGGTGCATGTAATTGCTAAGTAACAGTATAGTACATATAATTAGATAGGCAGGAGATCTGCTCTCACTTCTGGAAAATGCATGTGTGTATGAAGGTGTTTGTAGGGTAATGTATTTTGATGCCCTTCTCACCCAGTGCATTTCTCATTGCCATACTTTACAAGGGTTCTTAATGCAATTCACCTTAGACATACCACTGGACACTGTTAAATCCTATAAACTCCATGGCATGTGTGATAACTGTGCAACACTCTAGTACACATAACTAGATAGGTAGCGGTTCTAAAGTCAATACTGGCAACTGTGTGTGTGTGTGTGTGTGTGTGTGTGTGTGTGTGTGTGTGTGTGTGTGTGTGTGTGTGTGTGTGTGTGTGTGAGAGAGAGAATCATATCCTCTGGGGGGTGGGTTATACCATTTTGAGGCATGTACCACCCAGTACACATCCTATTGCCCTACTTTACAAGGTCTGCTGATGTCATTCACCTTAGATGTATCTGTATACACTTGTCAGCCCTTGAGCTCTGTAGCATGTGCAATAACTGTGTAATATTATAGTGCAAATAATTAGATAGGTAGGGGTTCTAATCTCAATACTAACAACTGTAGTAGTGTGTGTGTGAAGTATATCCCCTGTGGCTGTTGTGCATGTAGGTTATACCATTTTAAGGCCTGTTGACCCCCTACCCATGATATTACTTTAAAGAGCCTGTTAATAACATCTGCCTCACATGCACCATGTAACACTATACAGCCTACACCAGTCATCTGTACAGATGTACATGGAATATCCACATGTTTGCAACCTATATGTGGTCTGTGTCTCCTAACAATGAGCATTCCTGTGATATCATTGTCAAATATGGCACAGTTACCATAGTGACATACATGCCAGCATCAGACATTGTACCTGACTGACACATCATGCTGATACAAAGTATGTCACTCTATCACTTGTGCAGGTTTGTAGGTGCAGTAGACAAGAACAATCACTATTTCTGGTGGGTTATCCCACCATCCATGAAGGCATTTGCATCACTTGTTGTAAGAGGTTGTGTGTTATGTCAAAGGCATATAATCTATGTGGAGCATGTCATGTGTAAGTAGCACTGCAGTGCAGGTTGTGTACTATGTCCCAGGGATATAATCTATGTGGAGCATGTCATGTGTATGTAGAACTATAGTACATACAAGTGGATATGTAGGGTTACTAATATACCTATTGGCAACTGTGTATGTGTTTCTGTATGCACAGCCCCTGTGTCTTTAGTGTGTGTATGTGATGGCTATACCATTTTGTGTGCCTCTTCCACCCTGTGAACTCCCCAAGTGTCAGCCCACACAGATGTCATCCAACGTACAAGCACGGTTGCACAGTTTCTAACACCAAGCCACTGTGGTGCAAGCAATGGTTGCATCACTGTGTATTGTACATTAATAGATGGGTATGTCATTTACTCTGAAAAGTGTCACCTCCAAGTGCATGTGTGTTTTAATGCATGCCCTCATGCAGCAGTGTGTGTGTGTGTGTGTGTGTGTGTGTGTGTGTGTGTGTGTGTGTGTGTGTGTGTGTGTGTGTGTGTGTGTGTGTGTGCGTGTGATGGCTCTAACATGTCAAGGGCCTCTGAACCCTCCAGTGGTAATCCTAACAGCCCCTGCGATTTTCACCCATTTGAATAGTAGTGTCAGACACTGCCACACTACATTACCATTGTGTTATTTGTATTATGTATCTAGCACTATCATTTGTAAGACTGTGCAGCTAGGGGCTGTGCTCAGCCCTACAGCAGCTGTCCCATGTACAGGATTATGTCCCTGTGTGCACTACCAGCATGAAAGGCCAGGCATGTATATGAGTTAACAGACACACATGCTGCTGATTGTCAGGTTAGACTTACAGAGGTTGACCTGTGTAAGGAATACATACCCCAAATCTGTCATACAGAGTACCAGGCATACCCTCATCAACTGCATGATGGTTGAGTGGATGGGACAGATATGGCAGGGGCAACAGGTGCTGATTGCTGAATCTGTTGCAGTTAAAGTAATGGCTAAGCTTGTAAGGGACCTAGTGCCAGTACTCAAGTAACTTCCTCTGTATGTGTGAGCCTGTGGTCCTACAAAGCACCCAGGTGACATGTATGAAGGCTAGCTGGCTATGTCAAGGGTAGGTATGCAAGGTCATGCTGTCTACCACAATTGCCCCCTCACACACTGTTGCATGTAAACACACCTGGTAAACATGTACATATGCAGCTGTACCTTGTCTATGAAAAGGTCACTGTGTTTCCACTCTGCCTTACTCATTATTGCTACTGTCAGCAGGTCCACAACCTGCAGACACACAGACACCTGGAACACAAACAGAATACAGTACGTGACACTACAGTCAGTCAGCAGTACTAACAGCAATAGTGCATCATGGCTAACAAGGTACATACACCTCGATGTGTACCCATAACTATTGCCAGCAGACAGCACCTTTGCTACACTGTACTATATTCACCATGTGCATCAGACCCATATGAGCATGTCCCTGCATCAATGGTATTAATAACAGGGCTGTGGCACAAGTATAATCACATGCACAGGGTATGGTGTGGGATGGCCAGAGGCCTAGGCTGGGCCATATTTCTGACAATGTCTCATCCCAGTGTCTATCCACGACATCGGCAAAATGACATATGGCATCACAAATGCTGTGGAGGTTGTCATGCATAGCAGGAAGTGTTGTATTCATGACCCTGAGCATCTGTCTAGTGTTGTGGTCAGTACGCACCTGTACCTCCATAACGGACCATAACATGTGTCTGGTGACACCTGCTGTGGCACTTGCAACAGGGGCTTGATGGGCAGCAGTCCTCTGTCGTGCACCCCTGTCCATTTGCCTGTGTGTGACCTCATCTGCTCTCTGGCTATGGCTGGTGTCTACACTCACACTTGCTATAGTCACCACACTAGCCTGTTCCATGCCACTACCCTGCAACTGTCCATTATCTGTGGCTGCTGGGGACTGGGTATGTGTGGGCATACTGACTGTGTGTGGGGACATTGTGGTTGAAAGTGGGATACCAACCAATGGCACGGATTCAGGCCCCAACAACCCACCTGTGCCTCACTATGACCAAGATCATCATGGGAGTCCACTGAGACACTGATATCAGGTTGTGAGGGGAAGAGACACCAACCTCCATGGTCACCTGTGAGGGGAAGTCAACATATGCAAATTAATACCCTGCAGTATTATGTTTGCTGATATACACACACACACATACACAAACACACACACATGCACACACACACACACACACACACACACACACACACACACACACACACACACACACACACACACACACACACACACACACACATGCATACACACTCCTGTTAAAGTCTGGCAGAGCTTTGACACCTATGGGCTCTTCAGACCAGACCTTATGTTAGTTCTGCCTGCCAAAATCCATCTCTTTCACAGCTACTTTAAGGTGCACAAGAAAGGGTGACAAGTCCTACTGTGTGATGGGCTTTTTAGCAGAATGGTAATTGTGACCAAGACCAAGGTTATTGGAGTGAGCTATACAGTATCACCAAGTGCATATGCAAGTACTGTAAGAGCTGACTTGCTGCTATACAGACCAGACACAATGACAAGGTGTAACAATATGTGAAGATAACTGATGAAGGAACAAGAGAATACACTATCACTGCAGTTCCTACACAGTTCAGACTCACAGGGTTTCATTTCAGATAACATTCCAGGACAGTTTTGCAATATATACATGAAACATATAAAGTACTAGGTGCATAGCCTCATAAGATGATACCAGGCTATTGGCCCTGATGCCCTCATAAACCTAGTCAATACTTTCACCCATGTCCCTTCAAAGCCAGTACCTGTTTCCCCTGTCCAGCTCAGACACATGTGGGATCCCAGGGGTGCCTTTTCCATTTCTCATGCAGTTGTCCAGCTTCTTGTTCAAGAGGACTATACACATACTCTGCTAGACATGGGGAGGAAGTGTATTTTACAGTGTATTGTGTGGGATACTACACTATCCCACTAAGTACAATACATGTCGCAGACCAGGTGAAGGCCTGAGAGCCTTGCGCATGTGTTGCATGAGTGGGGTTTGCTTACAGATATGCAAAAACACCATCAAGACTGGTTTGGAAATTACCTTGTATGCCAGACACAGGTCGCCTATGATCAGTTTGTATGAGACTGAGTACAGGAACAGGGCTTTTAGCCTATCTGTATAGGATAGGTGTTGCAGACCCTGGATTTGCCTGGTCAGGAACCTCTGTGGTCTCTGCAACTGCTGTATTTAGTTGGCAAGGTACATGCCAAAGGAGCCATTGTACTTGGTAATGCATCTAATAAGGGTGGAGTACAGGGATGTTGTGGCCTCCTGGTTCCTGGATGACATACCCACATTTGTGAGATCGGCCATGTAGACAGCCTTCCATACAATGGTGCCCACACGGTGTAAAACTGTTAGGTTGCTACCAACCTTGGTGCATAAGTCACCTCACACCTGATTGCATGCTCAGTACATTATTACTGTCATAATTAGTGTGGATGAAATCTACCACAACAGGGAAAGTGATGCCTCTCCTTGCATTCAGTTTGAGGCAATGCTTCTTGCATCAGTCATTAATTTGGGTAAGGGCCTCTTGGAGGATGCTTACATCAGTTGGAGAATGTAAGACAGTGGCTAGCTTGCAAGCATCTGTAAACCTGGTCAGCCACAGACCACTGCATTTGGCATATAGGTTCATAGGTTCATAGGTGCATACTAGGCTAATGGCCCTGCAGCATTTACAAGCCTAGCCCCTAGCCCATAGAAGTGCCTTGGCATTGTGACACCTGATGTCTTGTACCTCAGAAATGTATATCTCAAACAGTAGAGGCCCACAGACCGATCCTTAGGGTTCACTGCTCTGTAAGGGACTACTACTATAGGTGGCTTCCACTACTTTGACTGAGTGGGAACTATCACTGAGCCAGTTAGCTACCCATCTGGTAACATACAGGTTGATGCCTAATGGCTGGCCGGGATTGTTGTGAAAGAAATTTGCTAGGTGAAGGTAGGCATTGCTCACCATCTTCCCCTCATCCTTGTGTTTGTTGACCACTTTAGAGAAGTCAACCAGGTTTAACAGGCCTGATCTCCATTTGACAATACCATACTGTGTGGGCTCAAGCATTTTGAGGTTGCCAATGTCCCTGTCCATAAGGTCCTTCATATTGCCTTCCATGCCCTTGCAGATCAGGCTAGTTAGGCTGATGTGCATATAACTGTCTGGGTCAGTGGATTGCTGTTTTGTGTATAGGGATGACAGTGGATGTCCTCTGTGCAGATGGGATTACACTGGTGCTCAGGCTTTGGTTGACTACAGTCTGTAATGGAGCTGAGAGGTCATGCCTGAGATCATGTAGGATGCAGCCAGGGATGGTATCAGGCCTATGGAGACTTCTGTGTGTTGCCTTTGAGAGGGCATTATGGACCTGCTTCCTGATGATGAGGGGAGGGGGCAGGTGTTGTGCATGCCCATGTCTACCAATGGGGGGACAGGGGGTAATGTTTACACTTCACCTGTCTGAAGTAGGTTGGCTATATCTATGCCGCATGTGAAGTGGTGTTATTGACCACCACTACAGAGCAGATTTGGGTGTTGCATCTGGGATTGCAGACATATGTGTAGAAGGCCTATTGATTGGCCTTGGTGTATGTGTCCAATTTATACTCAAAGATAGCCTTAGGGTAATTCACCTGTGACCTTATTTGCTTGTTCAGACCAAGGTGACATTGCTTCCAATTAGGCACCTGCTCCTTCTTGCCCTCTCCAGAAATTATTTTCACCTATTATGGTATTTGTGTATTGCTTCTGTCCACCACAGATGTTTACTCTACCTTGTGGGAGATGATGTTTTCCTGTCAGTTATTGCTGAGTCCATACAGCTATGTAAGTGCTCACATAGTATTGTGGTGTAGGCTTGGACACTACTGCTAGTTCCAACTGCTGGGACTGTGGCTGTAAAGCTACTTCTACCTGCTCTGAGGAGATTTATAGTCATTTTTGTAAAATTTATTTTGTTTGACCCTGACGGGGGGGTGGCAACAGGGGAGTTGGTGACCTGAACAGTGATGGCTATGTGGTCAGATCTTACCAAGGAGGATGACACTGTAGGAGTGCTACAGTGGCTATTCATGTTAGTTAGGACCAGGTACAGGATATTCCCACCTGTGGTAGGAGTTTTGACCAGCTGATCCAATGCATTGCCATTGACAAAGCCGTGAGATCTCTGTGCATATATGTTCAGGTAGCATAGGTCATGCACACTATGGTTGTGTAGCTAAACCAGGAGCAGGGTAGATGGTTGAATCTTGACAGATTCAAGCAAGTCCAGATAGGTGTGGTGGGTGTCCAGAGTCATGGTTGGAGGTCTGTAGCTAGCTATGATTGAGTAAGTGTTTTGTCAACAGTTAACTGCACTCAGGATGTCTCTCATGCATCATACTGTTTGGTCAGCCTGGAGGTGTGTATGTGTATGATAATGTTTAAAACTCCACCTCCTGTGGCTTTGCAGCCCTCCATTTGGGGTCAAAACGTATGATGGGATGAGTAACCTGGCAAGGTTAGAGCACTTTCCACAGCTACAAAGCAGGTGTCAGTGACTGCACAAATGTCAGCATCCTGCAGGACAAGCTACTCTTGCATCGACATGGGTTTTATGCTATGACACCTAGCTCCTGTTAGAGCAAGACATCTTCACAAAGGCACACATCAACAGTGGGCAAAGGCTGGAAAATAGTGACACTTTATAAATCTAGCTGGTAACACACTTAGTTGTTAGCAAAGACTGTTACACATTCACAGGACTACTCCGCAGGATATGACATCTGACATTCAAATGTATGCTATTATGTTATGATTTCAATCTTTACTGGGTTGACAGTAATTTGCCAAGCAATACACAAGTATATGAGACATTGACTACAAATATAAGGCAAACATGTGGTCAGTTTGCAAAACTCTGAACAGTTGACAGTTATGGGCTTAGTATATAAAATACAGTTCAACACACACTTCTGCACCTGTTGTTTACTATGCACATACCCTATATAAGTCTCTTACATTTGTAAGTCAAGCATATGTATTGTAGTAGCATTCATAGGTGACATATGAATATTTACAACATACCAGGTAGCTGGCCTAGCAGTTTCACAGTCAGTATTGGACAACAGACACTCCAATAGTAGTCATATATGAGCTGACCTTTGCTGGGGTGACTCAGGGGCCAGATCTGTGATCTATGTCACTGCAGACAGGGCCAGCAGGAATGGCCATAGGTGCCAGACAGCAGCATGTGAGTCCAGCAAGTCTTGTTGCAACCTAGTGTTTAACTTCCTATTTCATATTATTGCATCCCCTTCTGCATTCCATTACATGCTTAAGTGATTGACTTACCTGTTATAGTGATAAAGAGTTTACTCAGAGTAATGCAAATGTTTAGGATTGTGTAGTCATAGTCTGTCTTTGTGTAGATGGGTTCAGACCTGTGTTGCATAGGCAGCAGCTTGCCTTTTGTAGGTAATGCTCATGAGCAGGTGCTGGCTTGTGCACCGATCAGTGTCTCCTACTTGCTACTTGCATCCAGAGCAGCTGTGTTGTCTTTCCATTAGCCAATGCCATAGTAACACAGTGCTATAATTAAGTGCTTCATGTGGGCCTTGCCCCTTTTCTTTGCATGTGAGGAGGACATTATGGAGGTGTGGGGGCTACAGCTTCACAAACAGTAAGTGGAATTACCTCTCAGAACAAGAAATGTGAAGACAGCCCAACAACATGGGGGACAAAGTTCCAGAATTGGGTACAGATTGTAAGTAAGTATTGCTGTTATAAACATAGAAGATTGCTAGATTAACAGGGTTTGTCTGGACATGCGTTTTCTGCATGACTTGATGTCTGACAGTGATATGTCTCTGACATACCTCTCAACTGTCCAGATGTCCACAGAATGCCCAGAGGTTTGCCTGTTATATTTGGTCTGTTCCACAGACAATTTGTGTTTTTGAGAAATCAGTAGGATAATATGAGGATTGCAGTCAGTAAATGTTGACATCCATTTGTGTTTCAGACATCATATCCTCCAGGGATGTTATGTTACAACAAACCCTGTAACACCAGCAACTGTTTCAGTTTATAACACCATTTTGTGAGATATGTCCCACTTTTCAGCCCTCTGTCCCCCAAGTATGTCAGGCTTTGCCCAGAGATCTTGCAGTAAGAGGTTTAGAGGTATGGTATATCATTATTTAGTGACTTCACGCCTGATATCATCCCAGTGACTTAGCAGACTCCCAGAAGTGGTATGTGACATTAGCCATACATATGGTCCCACACTCTGGACATTCTGTGGAAATCTGTACAGTTGAGAGTTATGTATGTCTGGCCATTGTTAATAAACTGTCAAGACTGTGTAGCAGTGTAGTGTGTAAATGTTTGTTGGGCTGAGTAGGGAGAGTAGCAGATGTGAGTGTCATAGATCTTTTTCTATCTGACTGTGCATGCTGCTACAGTTGCTGGAGGTCTGTCAGTGTATATATTTGTAGGGCAGACTGAGAAATGTCCTATAACACCTCAGGATTCCCAGTAGACTGTGAGTTGGGGCAGTATATGTCAGTGTAGTGTGTGACTGGCAATCAGGATATGTTTGTTCAAACAGTTCTTATACTCTAGAGTTCATTTGGGGTACTGGTATGTTGCTGTGACTGTGGTGCAAATGGTTGCGGGAGGACAATTTTTCACCGATGTCTGCTTTTCCCTATAATTACATCCTTGTAGTGCATGATATATTTGCAAATGCATGGATAATTCCCCAGAGCTGATTTGAGGTAGAGTCATGTTGGTCTGACTGTAGTTCAGAAGGTGCTGGGTGAAATGGTTGGCAGCTCTCTATATTTTTTCTCTAATGTTACATGACTGCAATCATACCTCTCCACTGTCCAGGTGTCTAAACACTGTCCAGATGCATGGCTCATATGTTTGGTCTTTTCCCCATAACAGTTGTGGTTTTCTGACTAATCACTGGGATGATGTGAGCATTGACATTGGGAAATTATGACAATCATTTGTGTTTCAGACCTGAAATCTATCAGAAAATATATGTTCAAACAAACCATGCTACTCTAGCAGACTTCTACGCATATAACAGCCATATTTCAAATATGTCACTATTGCTTGCCCTTTACCACCCCCCCCCCCACTTTGTCAGGCTTTTTGCTGATGTCTTGCTGTAAGAGGTTGGTTTTATATATATAGCATTATTCCTGCATGGAGTTTATTGAATCCTGGGGAATGTGTGTTAAAGTGTAATTAACACCCGCCCAGTGTTGTCATGCGGCAGAGGGCCTGTACACCCATACAAGGGCATTAATTAGACATTAACCCACACCCTGGAGGACATTATTGCATTTCAAGAGTGGGCTATCTATAAAATTGTTGGATTTTACTTACTTATTTATATTTTTATTACTATATTATTATTTTTACTATATTATTTTTTATATATATTTTTTATGTCAAATATTTCCTCCACCTTAGGTTTCATATTTGCTGTACTATATGTAAATGCTGGAGGAAGCATTTTACATCCAACATATAACATTTAAAAATATAGCATTTAAAAAAAATAATAACCAGATATTTACTTTATTTTTTTGTCCCTTACTCCTAAAATGTTTGGTTCATTGGCAGTCATTGCAGATTGAAGTTACTAAATAATGACATACACCTGAGTTTCAGATTTTTGTTTTCTTCAGAAAATTCATGCTAACAGAAATCCATTAAGCAACTTTGTAATTTTATAAGAACCATAATTAAAACCTTTTTCTGTTTTTGAGCCTTTGTTCACCCTTTATTTTAGGCTTTATCCAGATTTCTTCAGCATTCAGGTCAAGAGGTATGCAAAAATCTGTTGCTGCTGCAACTCAATTTCTCACACGCACAACTCTGCTTCAGAAAATGTATGCTAAGGGCAACCCTTTCATTCTAGCAACTTTCTAAGAGCAATATTTAAAATCTATCCCTATTTTTTGTTCTTTGCTCCCTCATTATTTGTGACTCTGTCCAGATTTCTTGTTAAGAGTTTGACAGGTATGTTCAAGAGGTACGGAAACCTATCAACTGATGCTGCTGTTGCCAGGGAATCAGTCGATCACTCTCACTATGTGTGTGCAAAATGCATAATAAGGAAAACCCTGTTATTCTAGCAACTTTCTAAGTTTATGAGAACAATATTTAAAATCCATCCCTACTTTTGGTCCTTTGTTCCCCTATTATCTGTGGCTCTGTCCAGACTTCATGTGTGTGTGTGTGTGTGTGTGTGTGTGTGTGTGTGTGTGTGTGTGTGCGTGTGTGCGTGTGTGCGTGTGTGCGTGTGTGTGTGTGTGTGTGTGTGTGTGTGTGTGTGTGTGTGTGTGTGTGCATGTGTATGGTGAAAATCCATGCTAATGGAAACCCTGTTATTCTACCAGCTTTCTAAGTTTATAATAGCAATCTTTAAAATCCGTCCCTATTTTTGGTCCTTTGTTCCCTCGTTATTTATGGTTCTATCCAGATTTATTTCCTGTGGTAAGAGTTTCAGAGGTATGGTCAAGAGGTAAGGAACCCGTTCAGCTAATGTTACTGCTGCTGGGATATCACTCAATTGCCCTAACTGTGTGTGTGTGTGTGTGTGCGCGCGCGCGCGCGTGTGTGTGTGTGTGTGTGTGTGTGTGTGTGTGTGTGTGTGTGTGTGTGTGTGTGTGTGTGTGTGTGTCTGTCTGTGTGGTTGAAAAGCTAAAGTAGAGTACTGAAGTCAAACTCTGCCCTTAGTGGGTGGAGTTTGACTTTCGTACTTCTGTTTCACTCTGAACTCTCACACTTCCCATAAGAAGTGTTACTTCATAAAGGAGTGCAGGAAAAGGTGAGGAATACAAAAAGATAGACCACGCTGAGCAGGAATACTGGTTGACAAAGAGATCAGTCATAATAGCAAAAACGAAAAGCCATCAGTGGCATGCTACCATATTATGAAAACTGACTCAACAGATGGCACAAAAAAAACTATATCATATTGAAAGTCAAAGACAGAAAGATAAAGAAGATAGTCATCAGACTATTCATAAGGAATGCCAGCAAAAACTGTTTACCAGTCTAGAGGACATCAAATGTAGATGGAAGGAAGGCTTCCAGGACCCTTTGAATGTATTGCACCAAACACAGCCTACAATGAAAGAGGAAGAAGAGCCTACCTGAGAAAAAGTAAGAACAGCACTACAAAAAAGCCAAGTCAGGGAAAGCAGCAGACTCAGATGAAGTCACAGCAGATATTAGTCACAACAGATATTATCAAGATGTTGGGTGAATTAGGGGAGGACTAGTTCCTGAGGGTAATCATAGAGTATGGAGAGAAAAGATTATTTTAGATGGCTGGAAATAAACATTCTAGTGCCAATGTGGAAGAGCAAAGTGGACATTCACAATTATGGGCAGTATTGAGGTATCAGATTCCTGTCACACTGCATGAAATGCTGGAGAGGGTGATTGACAACTGAATACAAAATGAATGCAGAGACTAATAGTAAATAAGGTGTAAAATAAACAGTTTGGAATCAGATCAGGATACAGAACAACATACCTGATGTTTGCAGTGAGATAGACAGTGGAGAAGAAGTACAGATGAGTAAATAGTCATGCTGCACATTCCTAGACTAAGAAAAAGCATTAGGCAAGGTCCCAAGATGCTGGTTTGGACAGTCCTGAGATGGCTCAAACTCCTTGAAACATTGTTAGAATTAATGCAGGTTATGTGCAAGAACCCAATAACACAAGCATTAACAGAGTTTGGATTCACAAAAGGGATACCACTGGGAGTAGATGTGCATCAGGGTTCAGCTCTGAGCACACTTCTATCCAAACTGGTCATAGACATAATTAGAAAATAGGCTGGAAAGGACAGACAAAAATAGTTGCTACATGCAGGTAATTTGGCATTATAAGTAGACTCTGGATAGGAACTTCAGCAAATGATGAGGTAATAGGTTTATAGGTTCATAGGTATATACTAGGCTAATTGCCACTAGATTCCTTGTAAGGCTAGTCATACAATCCAGTGCAAAACTGAATGCACATGGGATTAAACAGAGTACAGAGAATATAGTTGTCATGGCAGCAAATGGAAGAAAACAGAAGAAGATGATAATTGATTAAGAAGGGAAATAGTAGAATAAGTTAACATTTTCAACTATCTGGGAGGGGTGGTTGAGGAAAAAGGATGTCTGAATGAGGAGGACAAAGGCTGGATCAGATCGATTGCAGCCAACTTTCACAAAGAGTCAGGAGCAGTTTGTGACAGAAGAATGCCAAAGAAGCTGAAAAGTAAGGGTGTACAAAAAAAAGTGGTGCAGCCATTACTGATGTATAGTGCAGAAACCCTGACAGTGAAGCCAGAGCAGTTGAGGAAACTAGAGATGACAGAGATGAAGAGACTGTAATGAGTGGTAAGATGTACACTATGCAACAGACAAAAATGATGGCATCAGAGCTAAACCTGAAATAGCACAAGTTGTAGAAATGGTCAAAGAAAATAGACCATGGTGGTTCAGACACATAAGCAGAAGGCGATTTGGTGAAGATGACTTGAAAGAGACAGGAAGGTGGAAATGAGGGCATCAAACAAAAGGATGGATTATGTGAGGGGAAGATATGCAACAGTCAGGCATGGCTGTTAAAGAAGGTATGAGAGAAGCACATAATCAAGGCAGATGGAGATAATTGATGCAACACCATGACCCAGTGTAGAAAAATGGGAAAAAGGGAGGTTGATGTTGATGATGACAATGATGATGATGATTTTCTAATCTATTTGAGAAATTAAACTTTTATTTCACTATTAAGTGTAGGCTATTTATAGGTGTCTTACATGTTTTCCCTCAACTGACCTCACATTCATATATATATCATCATAGGATATGTTGAGTAAGATTGTGTTAAGCACCCTTTATAAAGATCCTTAGTCTAAGTGCAATGGGTTAAATTCTTCTACCAAATCGGCATGTCAATGTGCATGGGTCAGGACAAAGTCTCCAGATGTTCAATCTATATAGGAGATACATTTACCTAACAATGAACATTCTTACCTAGATATTTAGGTTATCAGCCTGTTTTTCTGGCAAGTGATGGTGGTGTATGTATATTGATTAAACAGGGATTGATATCTCTGCAAATACTGGATACAATTCATTTAGAGTTTGAAGAGGTAGTCTGGTGGTGTGATATGGTCATCATGTTCTTATACTTGTCAAAATTTAAATAAAGAGACTAGAGCCAAAAGCCCATGCAATCTATCGACCTTGCCAAGTATCTCACAAGTTGTACAAAGCTTTCTCTTACAGAGTTGGGAATGCAGCTGACATCATATACTCTATATTTCCCATTTGATTTCATACACTTCACATTTCAAGCAGAAATGACAAAATTTGTGTTGACAACAGTTTGATGGTATTCTGCTTAGTCTTTGCTATATACTGTTGCCATACTCTAATAATGAATTATTGACCTGTTGAATCACTGTTATGGGTACTTCCTTGTCCATATCTTGCAGATTTTCTCCTTATTTTCATACTACCCAAGTATACCCGATTTGCCACACTCCTTTCATAAGTTAGCCAAGAATTCCTGTTAGCACATGAGCGAGAAAAATATTCACCACATATCTTTTGGGATGAAATTGTGGTGGTGCTGTGGTAGCGTTGTCACCTTACAGTAAGATGCTGTCCGGTTCGATTCTCAGCTAGAGCATCTTCTGCATGGAGACATGCGTGAATGGGTGTACCTTCGTTGAAGGTTGTGCATCAGGCCTGGCAAGCCGGTACGTAACAATCAACTGCCAATCATTAATGGACCGGAGTCCCGGTGTGGCGACCCGTAACCAGGAAAAGCCGAAAGTCACAAAGAAACTTTAAGGGTGTAAGTAAAAGGATATGGAAGTTATGGAATAGTGACCTTGATATACAGCAAGAAGAATATGAAAAGTTGAAACTACAGTATCATATGATCATAGGATCATAGGAGATTACTAGGCTATTGACCCGGAGGTCATTTTATGCCTAGCTGTTTCATCCCAATGTAATACTATGAAAATTCTAGTTAATATCCAAGACTGCATTTAGTGATGACTGCCCATGTCCAGGAGGATTGTGTGTGCTATCCCCAGTAAGAATTTATGGTGCCCCATCCACTCATTCAGGTTGCTTTTGATCAGTGTCATAGAAGTGCTCTGTTTCACATGAACTGGTAGCATGTTCCAAAGATGCCTCCTCAAAGTATCATTCTTTGGCTGAGCTCCTTCTACATCTTATATATGCATTTCATCTTTTACCTCCAGAGTTATGGAAAACACACACACACACATCTAGGGGAAAAAGTCTCAAACTAGGGACACGTTTTAAATGCTGGTACAATTAACTTAGAACTTCTCAAAAGAATTTTCATCTTTAGGAGGGATGGAGCAAAAGTATGTGAAAGAATTGAGTGTCCTTCCAAAATCTGTATACTGAGTCAAGTTGAAGACAGCCTAAGGGGAGACTAATGGCCTGCAGAAAAGAAGTCAGTAGCAGCAGGAAGTCTTAACAAACCTAGAGTCTGAAATGGGTGAACTACATATGAAGCTACTTAACCAGGAAAGTACTTTACTGAAGTGGAATGACAGATTCAGGAGTGTGAAACATGAACCAACAATGTTAAAGATAAAAGTAAATGATATGACTAGCATATGCAGAAGGGGGATATCCATCTGTCTGGTATAGCTGAATTACTTGCAGACTAGAACTTAAACAATTTTTTGCAAAATATCTTGTTGCCTTCAGCTAATATTCCCACCATGTTTGACTGGAAGATAGATAGGCTTCATAGTGGGGAGAAAAGACTCATAAACCTCTAAGCCTATGCAAGTTATCTGTAAGCTCCACTGCTATAACACAAAACACAGGTATTGCTGCGGTGGAGCAAAAGGTGTAGCCATTGTGGGTACAAAGTGTCAGGGGTTGTGATTGACAGATATTAAACAATATTTTTGTATTACTGGCATCCAGAAATGAATGCTGGCATTGCATTTTGGAGTCAGAACTGAAGGATATTAGCTCCCTGTGCATGTACTGTAACAGCTGCATGTTACAAATGTAGATAGAAGTTTGCTATGGTTTAAAAGGAAAGAAAAGCTTTAGTTTTAGTTTATTTCTTTTCTCCTCAAGTCTAAGGTTTTAATTCCTCAACATAAAGTTGACGTAGCAGGTACCACATCGGGGACATCACTTGGCACCAGAATAACTAGCTATACCTCTGCTACAAAATACTGAAATCTGAGTACAGCCTAGCTGACATGAACATGACAGAAGGTATAAATATGGAATGGGTTATGGTCAGTGTGTTCCACAACATCTCAAAAGGTGTGTTCTGGAAGCATGCACATATGCTGAAATCTTAAGAGAGTTGAGTAGTACAGTGTTCTAGTCCTTGGCTGAGAATGTGTCGACCCTGGTAGAAGTAGTGCAGTGGGTCACATGGCAAGTTCAGTTTCCTAACTGAAGATGTCCATTTTGGCTGGTTTGCAGGTCACACGGTCTCTGAAGGTTTCTGCCTACAGCATAACTCTAGAGAAATAGAAGCAAAAAGAAAGGTTGACAAAGAAGTAAAATACAATATATGGTGAACAATGAACAGGTTATAGTGGTGAGAGGATAAAAGTTTACAGGAGAACTCATCTATGCTTTTGAAAAAGGGATAGAAATCACAAGGTGTCAGGATGTAGAAGGAAGGTATCTTTAGAGAAGGCAGTGGAATGTGAGAGCTTCAATAACATGGGACAAGGATAGCTGGTAGTTAGGGAGAAACATCTGCCTAGAATGATTCAGGAAATGGAGCTCTGTCTTACATATTCAAAGAAACAAAGACATTGGAATAAAGAGGAGCATTTTTTCAGGTGACGGGCAGATTTGAGCAGCTTACAATCCAGCAAGTAAGGTGAGTTACCTAGATCACATAAGAGTCCTGCAAAAGACAGAGGGAAATAAAAAAAAATTTGTTAAATTTGTGCTTACTTAAAATACAAAAACTACATTTACTGTGTGCTTTAACTAGTCATTAACTAGTACCCTTTTCATTTACATTGTGAGATTTACTGCATTAACAAAGTTGTGTCACTATCGACCCAAATTTTTATTTTTCAAAACGCAACTAATAGAGCACATGTTGTTTAAACCAGGAACCCTGTAGGCGACTAGCCTTATCTGGGGATAAAGCACAGTAGTTAGTAGTTAGTAATTAAAACACACAGTAAATGTAGTTTTTGTATTTTAAGTAAGCACAAATTTAATAATGATATAACAGTAAATTTGTGCAGTGGTATCATAGCTTGTTATTGCTATATTTAGTTTATTGTTATTTTTAGTTTTTAATATATATATTACATTTTATATGGTTGCATATACAAGTGATATGCAGGGTTAATTGTGTTTGTTTATCATTGTTGTCCCTTTTAAAACCAAAGTTAATTCAGAAGTATTTAGCTGCTTACAACTTTAAGTGCCACCGTTGTTGTATAGGTGAAGTACTAAGTACGTCATTATATTTGTATTTTAAATTGTGTTAATTTAATTGGTATTGACTTCTGGTGAAGTTTGCTTCAGTGCAAACGGAAAGCGCTTCAAGTCAAGTGTACGTTTTTGTAACAGTAAACTATTGGGAAGACCTGCCTGAGTGCTGTTCGTTTTTTATCAGGTATTGACAAACAAATCAGTTTTGTCAACGTGGAAGTGGAAATCTCCTGAGGTCAAGTAATAATAAAAGATAGGTAAAAAGAATGATGACAGCAGCTGATGTAATGTTTTATAATGAATGTATGTCTATTTATAGTGTAAGTGCAGGAGTCTTATGAACTGCACTTGGATAGTGGGGGATAAAATACAGTTAAAATGCCATGATGTGGTGGTAAAAAGGGGTGTGCATGGTGCAAAAGTGTCTGATGAAGAGGCAGTGGATATGCCAAATGACCACAATAAAACGTTGAAAGGCAGACTCATTTTCTCATATTCTGCTGGGAGTGACAGCTGGATTTTAAGATTTTACTATGACAGGAGTTGTTTCCTGCAGATTTCTATGTTAAAATCATTTTAGTGGCAATTATGATGTTAAACATTTAAAACAATATGGAGTAAAGCTGCACACTAAGGACATTTATTTTTCTAGAAGAGATGTAAGCCGTTTCTCTAGCAAAGTTGATTGGACTGCATTATTAGTAAGTATATTGTGTTCTTGCTTGAAAACTTTGTGTTAGGTTGAGATGTTTACAATGCTAAGAATTGGGAGAGATGAGAGAAAAGTGCTTTGGATATGATATACCTTATATGCTAAAGAATATACTGGTGGATGGTGAAATTAGATTGACTGTTATGTTATGAAACTGTTCTATTTCCAAATGTCTGAAAGAAGGGGATGTAGGAAACAGTTGCAGTGCAATTAGTTGTTCATAGGTCAGCATCTGATGTCCATCTAAGTAAATCTATTGATGCTTTAGATATTGTTAACAGGGGTTTATGATGTATGAAAACAGTGATAGTTCTAAGTAAAGCTCTTATTCTCAGATAGAGCAGTTCATACTTAGAACCGTGAGGTATGGGTTAACTTTATAGTAATACATTTTCAGAAGTATGATGCTAAAGTTATTAAAATACATTCTCTATATTCTGCATGGAGAGTAATTATGCTACTGAAAACAGATGAGGGCATGTGCTGTGAAAAGGTAAGTACTAGGGTCTATATTATATTGTCAAAATGGCATTACAGCCAATGCTGTTTCGACGACACATAAAGAGCGAAATTCAAAAACATCGAAACCCTAGGTCACCGACTTTTTTTTCTAGGGAAAAAATCGGTAGACCAACAATACACAACACACCAATTAAAACATTTCAAAGAGGGGCGCTACACCCCCCACCTCCCCCAATGTGGGGGGCTGTGCCCCCCACCCCCCCAACTAAATGCACCAACTCCAAGATCGCACTAGCAATGTCACAACTCAGCCCAAGTGATTTTTTTCCCTTAGAAAAAAATCGCTGACCTGACCTTTCGCTGTTTTTGAATTTCTCTCTTTATGTGTCATCTTAACGGCATTCACTGTAATGTCGTTTCGGCAATACAATATTGATCCAAGTGCTACATGGTAATAATCTATCTCACATTTGTGGTTTACGGCCTGTTTGGCAGTATATCCAATATGACAAATTGAATCTTTGATTCCTTGCCGGTTATGAATGTTTTTAGAAAATAAAGACTGTGTTAATCACTAAGGATTCCTTGTTGGTTATGAATGTTTTTAGAAAATAAAGACTCTGTGTTAATCACTGAGGAATTGTGTGGTATGCTAGAAGAGGAACAATACAGTGGAAGAGGATGGGAAGTTAAGAGGAAACAATGGAATCTTGGAAGGTCAGGCTTAGATGAGATCTATATATACTGATACTGTCCTATCCTGATGACAATGAAGGCATTTTTATTGCAAAAGACCAACCCTGTCAGTATATATTTACAGAAAACTTTGGAGACACATTAGTTAGATGCAATCAACACTGTTTTACTGCTTGAACTGATTCAGACAACAGATGTCTCAAATACCAATATCCTTAGCAATTGTATAATGACTCTGCCAATGCATTTCTCCCTGTTTTGACTGCATCTTATTTAAAAGCACACATTAACTCTAAAACATAGTTAAAAAAACATAAATTGTTTTTTAAACAGTCTTGCTCTTTTTCTAATGGTTCTGTAATGAGCATACTCTAATATATTGTAAAGTCTACATCTCTCTTTCCTTTAAACATCATGCCAACAACTAAGATTTACATTGTAAAATGAACACAGATTTATATCAAGTATTATCTTTATAACAAACTGCTTATGCATGCTCATACATTCTTTGAGTTTGCTTTATTTCTAACATAAAATGCTGCACTATTTACATGATGGCCATTATGTAGATAACTCTGAATGAGTTACAATAGCCATAAAGTGAAAACTTAAACTTTTATAAGGAAGTGATACATTCTGTTGTAGGAAATACATATTTACATACAGAAAATGATTTGCATGCATTCTGTTATCTAAGCTGAGAATTAAAATTTCTTTAACAGTTTTGCCCCCTTATAAATGAAACTAAAAGAACTATGGATAACCCCACCTTATATTGCTTGGTTTCCCAGTAGAGTATTTCAATTGTCATTTATGAAATAGCCTTTGCATCTCTATTATGTTTAACATAAGGCTATGTCAGTTTGTTTATTATGTTATAAAGTTATATTTCTTCCTACTAAATAATAAAGCATATATAGATTTCTGTGTTTGAGATGTTAGCATCAAATAATTTCATTTATTGTTTTTAACTGTAACACTTTTCTTAACAACCCATACTTAATGCCACAGATATTCATTTTAGATTCATTCTGCAGTTGCCTGTCTCCACTTTGCAGTAAATCTGAACTTTATAGAGGGCTGGATTCATAAAGGCTTGCACGGAGTCTAAGAGTAGAGTAAGACTCCATGCAGCCAACATATCCGCCGAGCGATCCAGAAACAGCCGGTAGGGGCATGCAACAGAGCTCCTAAAACGACTCTTACAAGGACAGGGCAAGGATATGCAAATGACCTCATTTGCTGCTGAAAGGTATGCAAATGAGGTAAATTTGTGATTCAGGAAACCCTAACCTGTCCGAGTAAGAGTAGTGTTATTTGCAGAAATGTACTCCGTTGACAACTGAGTACGTTTCTGCAAATAGCAAAATGGAGCCGTGACAGCTCCAAAAAAAGGATGCATCCAGTCGAGGAAGCATGCCAATGGCCAAAAATACGGCCATTGGCAATGTCCACCAAAGCAAAAATAAAATAAATTAAAATAATTATTTTCCCCCGATCGCCGATGTTTAAGCATAGCGCAGCGCCGCGCAAACGCGGTGCACTGTAAAAAACAGAAAACCAATAATTAAAAAGCAGAAATGTGGATTTCACAGTAATCCCTAATATGCAATGCAAGGGAATGGCAGTCCAAGGACAACATGGCTACCGAGTAGAGGTTGCTAAGGGGGGAAGCTCAGTCTAAGAGTTGTAACCAAGCATTAGTAGGCAATCCTATGCAAATGAGGGTAAAGATAGCAAATCCCATATTTACATAGCAAAAGAGTAGAGTCAGTGTAGTGTAGGAGTAGGATAAGGGGTGTAACAGAGTAGAAGATAGGTGACATCATAAGGGGGTATGTCTGAGAGAAGTGAAGCTCATTGGAGTAGAGTGGCATGTATCTGCTGTCAGATACTAATCAATGGAAAAGGTGTGTCAACAGGTACCCTAGCTAAAGGCAAGAAAATGAAGGTGTATGCCGTGAACAACACCAACGTTTCTTGTAGAAATGCCTGCACCATGTATGCGAGTGTGTGCGGGCCTGTAAAACCGAGTAAGCCTGTGTAAGGATGTTGAAACCCGTGTAAGCGCATTTGCACCTGTGTGCATGCGTGTTAGCAAGAATAAGCAAGTTGGAGTCTGTGTAAGCATGTGTGCACACGTGTGAGCTGGTGTGCGCATGTTTGCACTTGTTTGCATGATGCTGCCCCCTGAGGAAACAGAAAGGGAAAAGGAAGCACAACAAATAGTAGGAAGTTAACCAGGGAGTACTAGCAAAGCTAGCAGGTGAAAACAATCAGAATCAGGCAATTACACAGGCAGTACACTAGCCCAGCCCAGACCATCCCAGCCCAGCACTTAAAACTCAGCAAAAAACATTCCAGTATGTTTTTCTCAGACACACTGCGACACTGCAGTAAACTAATAGAAGTGAAAACTGAAAAAGCTTTACTGAGACAAAGAAATGTTAGGGGCTGCCATTGCTGTTATAAGGTGACATATGCAACATGCTGAGTGTGGTGACAATGCAAATCCTGCTAAGCAACCCACAGTGAGGAGACGGAGAAGAGTGTACAGGCCCAGGGTAACTTACCAGGGGCTACATGAGCTGGAGATAGTGGAGCGCTATACAGTGGACAGAGACCTCATGCAGTAAATTGTTGAGCTGTGAAGGCCACGCCTCACACACAGAACCAAAAGAGGGGAACCCATCCCAGTGGAAACCAAGGTATGTGTTGGCCTAAGAATATTAGCAACAGGTAACTTCCAGAGACCAACTGGCGATATGATGGGGATTTCACAAGCATCAGCATCCAGGGTACTGCACCAGTTCCTGAATGCCATGTCAGCACATGTCGGTGATCATGTATAATTCCCCAATTCCCATGAGGTATTGGCCAGCAATATGCGTCTCTTCCAGCAAATAGCAGAATACCCTGAGGTAGTGGGTGCAATAGACTGCATGCACATTCGTATCAAAGCACCAGCCGGTGAGCGGGGTAGGGTCTACAATAACCGCAAGGGTTACCCCTCCATCAACTGCCAGGTCGTGTGTGATGCCCAGGGCATAAAAATGAATGTGTGTGCTGGCTGCCCTGGAAGCTACCATGACTCCCATATCTGGCATCTGACACAGCTGTACCAGACATTTACCAATGGGGACATCCCTCATGGTCACCTAGTGGGGGATGCCGGATAGGCACTCGAGCTGTGGCTGATGACACCCATCAGAAATGCACACACACCTGAACAGGAATTCCATAATGAGGCACACGCACAAACATGAAATGTAATTGAGCATGTGTTTGGGCTGCTCAAGTCATGGTTTCGGTGTCTGGGCACATCTGATGGAGCCTTGCAGTGTTCACCAACTACATGTACCCAAATAGTCATGGTATGTGCTATGCTACACAATATGATCCTGCAAAAACAGCTGCAGCAGGAGCAGCATAGGGCCGGGCACAACAGCCCCCCACCATTGCCAAGGCCATCAAAGGCAGAGAGTGGCTCGAAGGAGGAACAACCTGAGTCTGTCCCAGTAGGCAGAAGGAGGCGTGCCCAGTATGCTTTGGCCTTGGCAAAGAGGCAATGCATAGCATATACAATGGCTCAGTAGGAACCCTGGAAATGATACCTCTCTCCGACTCGCACATATAGTAAAAGGGATACCTAACTTGACACTACCTGTTAACAAACATGTATAGGGAGTGTAAAATGTGCATCCGACATAGGCATCCCTGCAGCACCACCTGAGGCATTATTGCTATGTGTTAAGCAATATAAAGCACTGCTAAACAGCTCTCACCACTATTTAGTATATGTAAACAAAATTGCACACACTAAGTAGCACAACCACAGGCAATGTTGAGCAATATTGTGCACTGTCCAGCAATGTTGTTCAACACTGAGCAATGTTGTGCAAGTTTGGTCAAATGTGGGCATAGTTCCGCAAAAGCAGGTTAACATGTTCATATTTGCTTCACTTTTCTTGAAGCAGTCTTTTCTGACATGTATGAAAATATGAAACAGTGACAGTCCTCAAACCCAGAATACAGTGCACTATAGTCGTAGTAAAGAACCACTAAACCATGACAGTATGTCAATGGTCAGTTTGCATGAAGAAATGTTGATAAGTCAATGCTAAGTATCTCATGGAAACCTTGCAGGCATAGCAAAATCCCTGTTGAGTTAAGACACAAAGATGAGGCCTGCAGTAATAATAGAACCTGATATTTAACACACATATAGTATGCATGTTAATATTGGTAACGTTCACACACATCAACAAATGTAGTGGACCTCAGACAGCAACATAGCGCAAGGTCACACTGGGCATGCTCACACACTTGAATATATGAGACAAATGTCAGGCAACAAAACACTGAAAGTCTGAACTGGGCATGCTCACACACTTAGGGCAAGTTTGAGTACAGCAGTGGGCCACACATATCACTCAGTTGCATGTGTCAACCTGGAAACCTCGCACTATTCACCAATCCGCCATGTGCATACAGTGATATGACAACAGACACATATATAATATAGTGAAATCCTGTCATAATCAGATATGTTATGCAGATACCTAGGATGTTTATAGAAAGTGGTAAAGCAAAGAAGAAACAAAACCTGCAATCAGTACCATCACTTAACAATGTGCATCCCAAACATTAGCATAGGTTCAGAGGTTGACACTAGGCTATCTGCCCTAGGGTATGTAGAAGCCTAGCCACAGTGTGTTTGTATTTTGCAACCCCGCTAGATCAGTAGACTGTGCCTGTTAATAGTAGGTCACACAAGATATCTCACAAATGTTCATTTCATTCTGCCTCTGTCTAGCATGGACCCATAACATATCCCAGGGCTAAACATACGATCACCCATTCACCTGTGAAGATGTCACCTGTAGGTGGTCAGCAGAGGTCTGTGCGTATGTGGGACTGTGATCACATTCCCAAGTGAGTGGAGTCTCTGTGATGGGAATCTGCCCCTCCAGCATGTCCTATTAACATCATTGCTGACATACTTGTCCCTAGAGCATGTAGCTGTAAGGGACTTTGATATCCTCATGTGGAGCCTGTCCATCAATGCTATGATGGACATGGCTTCAAACAAAAGGCACAGACTGCATCCAAGTAGGTAGTAAGCAACTGAGGAGAGCTGGGGTCACCATAGCCAAACTGTGCATACCATCTGGGGGAGTCCCTAGATCTACTTGGTTATGTACATTTGTGTACATTCCAGTTGCTGCAGGTGTTGGGTATGGTACATCCGAAATGGGGCATTGTATCCAAGCATGTGCCTGATGAGTATAGGGTCACAATGACCTCACCTGATCTGGATGTAAAACCGTATGGGATAAGGTGGGCTAAATAGAAGGTGTGTCCAACAACATTGGCAACGTGAATGTCAAAGGCGAGAGTACTAAGTATTCATGTCCCCAAATCACAAATCACACACACTGTATGTGATGTATCATCACCTATGTGGTAATGTGTGGGCACGGTATTGCTACCAAAGGTGATGACTATGCATCTAAAGGAAGGTAGCTGTAGGCCATGGCTCTGGCACCAGTCATCCATCTCTGTGAGACCCTTTCTGAGGATGCTTGTGCCAGCTGTGGAGTCGATTATGGCACACAGTTTGCAGTCATCTGCAAACATGGTCAGCCATATTCCTCCTGTGTTAGCCAGTACATCTCAAAAATATATACAGAACAAGAGTGGTCCCAGGACTGAGCCTTGTGGGATGCCATGTGTAACTGGTGTATAGTCAGACATGGCACCTGCAATACTGACCATGTGTGTGCTATCCATGATCCAGTTAGCAATCCATCTTGTGACATATGTGTAGATATTAAATCCGGTGATCTAATGTATAAAGGCCGAATGGGGTATTGTGTAGAACTGGTGTGCGAGCTCCAGGTAGGCTGTGTGGACAACCCTCTGTACGTCTATGGACCTGTTAACTGTTTAAACACATAAAACAGGTGAAAGAGGCAAGATCTGCCCACAACAAAACCAAATTGTGTAGGATCAAGTGTCTGTAGGTTCACAATGTGTATGTGTATGTGTTCCATGATGATACACTCCATAGCTTAGCGGACCAGGATAGTTAGGCATATATTGGGATAATGTCCAGGGTCCCTTGTGGCACCAGCACTGTGGAGCGGGTACACCATAGCTGTACGCCATTCCATGGGTACATATCCTGTAGTAACTGTGATATTGAACAGTGACATAATGTGAGTGTGAAGTTTGTCATGAATCTCGTGTAAGCCACTGTCCGGGACACCATCTGGTCCCACTGATGCTGTGTTGTCTGCTATGGAGAGGGCAGCACACACCTGTTCATCTGCGATGTCAGGGAGGCTACACCCTGTTGTGATGGACATTTGCACTGCAGGGGGGATGGTGGGGAAACATTCCCACTGAACCTGTTGTCCAGGATGTTCACAGTGTCAGTGGGTTCACTGTATCATTTGTAATTATGCAGTAACTCCAGCATATTTGTGAGTTCCCACCCAGGTCCCTGACATAACTAAATAAGGCCTTGTGATTATCCATAGTGCCTGTTGCAAGTGTCCATTAGAAGTGGGCCTTAGATGAACCAACAAGTGATCGCAGCTATACCATAGTACTGATCAAAGATGCCTTCCTGATTGTGATTGTGCTCTATAATGTAGTAGCCTCCTCCTGTCCTTGTATAGCTCATTAATGGCCGTGGTCTACTAGACAGGTCCTTTGCCTTTGGAGGAGTAAGTCTTGTAGTTATCTGGGATTGCATGATCCATGCATTCCAGTAGTTGTCCATAGAATGGGTTTGTAAAGGATTAAGTGGTCTGAGTCATAATTAACACTGTCCCAGGGTCATTGAGGGATACCATCTCAGTTTGTACTAGTGTGACGTTTGCTCATGAGAAGTACGTCACTGAGATCACATAGGATGTGTGTGTGCATGGGATATGTATGTCTAGTGAGATGAATGTATGTTCTGACCTTAACAATGACGGGTATACCTCTGGTGTGGAACATAGAATCCCCATGTTGGTGATGACCAGGTCCCACATGTTTTAACCCCCTGTGGTTGTGGTGACCAGGTCTGCCATAGCATTTGAGTGTAACAATCCTAGCAAATGTTGTGCGATGATGTCTGCTTGATTAGTATATCCAGTCAATGTTTGTGTATTTGAAGTCACACAATATAATGGTGTTTGGTGAGACCTTCACATTCCCCAGTGTTCCCAGGAATAACGAGTATTGTTCCCAAGTTTGCGAGTGTGGTCTGTAGCAGTCTACAAACTGAAATGCAGTTTGGCCCACTCCCAGTTGCACATGTACATTCCCCGATGCTTTGTGCAGTGCTACCAACCCGGAGGTGTGTGTATGAATGATGTATATGGATACCCCCCCTATTGTTGTTGTCCGGTCCGAGTCTTGTGTTCGAAAACCATGGTATGAAGTAAAACCTGTTAGTGCTGCTGTGCTTTTGTGAGCCTAAACCAGGTGTGTATTACTGCACATATATCGACAGACTCCATACTGATGTGAGTCCTGAGTGCATGCATTCTGAGGGTTAGACATCAGTTGTTGAGCACCATCACTCTCTGTTTCCTTTACCCTGTAATGTCTATGGCTGTGGTTATGTCTTCTGAGCCTCGCTTCAAACAGCCACTATGTGTGTGTCAAGAGCCTAAGGCAGTCTGTGAAAGCCTAGGGGTGACAGGTGCATGGTGTCCATAGCGAATGTACGTGGCATGTTGAGCATGTAATCCCAGGCTGACAGACACTGGATCCCCTGTGAATGACAACAATATGTTAGGCAACTGTTAAAAGTGATCATTTCATCTGTATACTGTGACATAGTACTTGGTGAAGGTAAGATGCTACACAAGGTCAGGGTCATACTGGCCTGGGCTACATGATCAGAGAGCTCCTCTATGTCTCTTGTCATGTAGTCCAGGGAGGAACATCTGAGGGTTTACACACCAGCATGGTCAATGATGGAGCCATATTTGTACTTGCAGTGGACTGACAACAGTGCATGTGTCATGTGGCAGATCCTGGCACCCGACACACAGCACAAAGTGACCTTCACCTTGTTCAGCCTGGTGAGTGGGATGTCAGTGTGACCGACAATTACAGTCACCTAATACAAGTGTATGAGGTGTGTTGTGTAGGCCTAGGAGCAGTGATAGTGTGGCACAATGACTTTGTGAACTATGTGATATGTGTGTATGGTTGTGTGTTAGCAGTTGTTTGTGTGTCTGCTTTGGATGTCTCTGCTGCTTAGGCAGAGTATATTTAGATGCTCCAAGTATGTCTTTGTGTGTCAATGTATATGGTTTGCTGTTGTCATAGGTCCATGTGCGACTGGATTTGTGGTGTGTGTGGTTACCTTCACCACCTGATAGACTGTGCCAGTCATGGCTTGGGAGAGCTTAGCCACCTGTCTGTCTATACAGTTGCACCTCTCACATATATCTGAGTTTGTTGGTAGGAGGACAGTGTTCACTGTGTACATAAGGCAGTTGAAACAATGCATCAAAATTCCAATATGCACCAGCTGGACTGGAGAGTACACACAAAACCTACCTTTGGACATGCCAGGATATAATGATGACATACACTGTTGACTAATCACAAAGGATCAGTAGTGTGTGAAGTGTGCAAAAGAGTATAACAGGGGTTTAGTGTTCAGGTTTGTTGTTGCTGTGGAAAGATAATCTGCGAAAGAGTACAGACAGAAACATTACACCTCCTTCAGCTATGTCAGAAATATTGATGTATAGTCAAATATGTCCTGAGTCAGGGTCAGCTGTACCTGACTGATAATGTTGACATCCTGTCAGACAGGCCAATACATACATACCCACCTCCCAGTGACAAAAGGCCCTAACATCATACCAGGAGATATCACATGTAGAATGTGTAAACTGGTCCTCCCAATGCCAAATGAATCCCATCACGTGGATAACATTGTTTCCCCATATGTTTCATAAGTGAACAACAGGACAAACAGACTCTGCACCTGAACAGTCTGTTGAGCCTCACACTCTCTACAGGATCTTACACCGTTGAATGTGTTACAGCAACATGTGGCACACCCCACAAGTGTTGGTGCACAACACACCATGGGAACTATAGTCCTATAGGCCTACGAAGTCCGAAATGCTAGTCCATGGAGTTCATCATGATTGCAGTCAGGAACAGAGCTATTGTAAACCGACAAACACACAACCCAGACGTCTGTGGTATGTTAATGAGTACATCACGTTCCCCAAACCTGCTAGATTTCTTGCAAGGCAGCTACCCAGGACATACATCACTGAAAGGAGCAACACAGGTCCCACATAGACTTTGAATAGCCCTTTACCAACATCACAGACACATGTTGTATCCACAAAACCAACAATCCGTGCATGAATATGTATTGTCATATGAAGGAATGGTAATTTGTCCACAGATAGATCACACAAGCTATGAATTGTGTATTCCTGTTCAAGATGTTCATTCTTGGGATTGCATAACACTAAGTGCACACACATTACCATGTCCAGTCTGATGATGTCAGCAACCTACAAATATAGCATGTGAATAAAAACCACACAGTAAAGCATATAGTGTGTCGTGTCAATGCATATCTCACTAGTGTCACAACATAGTTAGGTAGGGGTTTGAATCCTGAAAATACTGAATGTGAATGTGTTTGTGTGAGATTGCCTTTGAGAGGAGTGGCCATTTTGGTGACTGAGGAAACACATTAGGAGTGGTGAATACCTTTTTGCCAAGTGTGATGATGTCAGCATCCTACAAATACAGCATTGGAAATAAATGCTCCCAGTCAAGCAAATAGCACGTCATGTTAATGCGTATCTCACTAGTGTCATAACATAATTAGGTAGGGGTTTAAATGCTGAGTGTGAATGTGTTTGTGTGAGATTGCCTTTGAGAGGAGTGGCCTTTTTGGAGGGACACTGTGGAAACACATTAGAAGAGGTGAATATCTCTTTGCCAAGTGTGATGATGTCAGTATCCCACAAATACAGTAGTGGAGATTAAAACACCCGGTAAAGCATATAGTGTGTTGTGTTACTGCGTATATTGCTAGCATCATAACATAGTTAGGTAGGGGTTTGAATCCTGCAAATGCTGAGTGTGTGTGTGTGTGTAATACTATGAGAAGAGTGGCCTTTTTTGAGAATGTGAAAACACATTGAAAAAGGTGAATACCACTTTTGCTGGATTGATGATGTCAGTATCCCACAAAAACAGCAGTGGAAATGAAAACTCCCAGTAAAGCATATGGTGCATAGTGGTAATGCATATGTGTCTAGCACCATGACATAGGTAGGTAGGGTTTTGAATCCTGCAATTGTTGAGTGTGTGTGTGTGACACTGTTGAGCAAAGTGTTGTGTGTTTTGCTACTACTACTGTATGACATATCAGTAAAACAACAGTATGTGCATTGCACACTGCAGGCATCTGTGTGGCAAATACACATATGTACATGTGACCTAAATTGGTAACTGTGTGGACAAGACATATATGTACATGGGACCTCATTCACATCATAAGTGTGAAGCCTGCTGTCAACACAAATACATCTATTACCATTGACAGTTTTTGCTGCTGCTTCTTGGACCGTAGCTCTCATATGTATGTATGTATTTATGTGACAAGTCCAGCCACTGTAGTGAGCTGTGCCCTAGGTCATCTGTGTCACACACACACATGACAGTTGTTATAGAATAGTGTGAATGTGGGTGTATGCCTGTGGCATATGACAGACATGCCTAAACACAACACAGTCTGTCAATAATGGCCATTCATGGTAGGTATACAACAACCCCATGTATATGCATACAGACACCTTATTACTTATGTGATACACTGAGGGACATCAGCATAGCTTTGGGGATGTGGATATCAAAGGACAGATGAAATCACATGTGGCTGTCTGTACACATCGGTACCCCTACTACATGTTGTGTGCTACTACCAATGTGGTACAATCAGGATACTATGTGTAGCAAATGTGGATGACTATGCTGTTGTTGGATCATAGCTTCACAACATGTGTTTGTCAACAGGTATGTGTCTGTATGATACCCTCATGGAAGATAGGTGTCTAATCCGGGGAATGCTTTGTAGGCCACTGTATGCATCACCAGATGTGGACCTACATATCCCTAGTGTGTCTGCGTGTACCTAGGATGGAAACATGCCAAACAGGAGTGGTCACGGGAATGTGTGTTGGTCATTACCACTGGTAACTGGTATAGTACAAAACCAGAAAGATTCTAATGCTACTGTGTATCCTACAGCTGTGTGTCAGTTGTCAAGACATCATGTAATGATTTGTTAAAATCAGGCTGTTGAGGTTATGTACATTACCAGAATGCTTACCAATGACCGATATCAACAGTATCACCCAGAGCATAGTGTCATACCATGTTATACACACGTGCACCCAAGTTGTGAAATATGTGTAGTGACATGCATATTGGACACCAATAGGAAATATGAAGTATTAACACTGTGTAATACAGGGCATGTCACTCTTTACATGTGCCCACCATGCACATACATGCAAACAGTGAACCTCCACCATGTTCACAAATGTACACCTTGGAATCTGTACAGCACACATCATAGACGTTACATCCACTCAACAACACATGCTGCCAGTACCACACACATCAGCCAACTGTCACATGTGTGGACAATCCATGTTTGGTATTAACACTGGTGTATACAAAACAAAATTGATAATCACTGCTGGAATGCATCATGCCTGCTCAGATACACATACAAGGATATCATTACCCATTACTGTTCACAACATGCTAACATTGCTACACTGCTAGTAGGTCACCCTGTGCATCAGCACCATGTTATCCTGTTCCTGCATCAATGTCACAGATGACAGGAGGTGGCACAGTTTCATCATATACACAGGGTGTGTGTTTGTTTTCCAGAGCCCGACATTGACCCATCCAAGCAACATGTATGTGTGTGTGTGAGGGACAACAGTACAGTATGGGTCAGTGTTGATGTGATGTTTGTGTGTATGTGTTAGCCCTACATGTTGGTAGTATGTGTGTGTGTCAGCATGCACACAGTACCCCCTTGTGGCTGCCAAATATGGGAGTTTGTGGAACAGCCACAGACTGTACCTGCCAGGCTGTACAGATCACTGTCTCCAGCCATGGACAAAGTACCTGTGCCTGCCAGGGGTGACACGGACTGTATCGGGTACTAAGCCAGACTGAGTACTATCGTCAGAGGCAGAGGAATGTTGACTGGACCCATGTCCCTGCTGGGACTGGCTAGAGCCATGTGCATGTGGTCGTCTTGGACGGTCTACCGACAGCCCAGTCACAACATTGCTGGGGCTGGTACTGGCACTACGGGAGTGGCTGGCACTTGGTTGTCATCTGCATCGGCTGCCAGCTGAGGATGTTGCTGGCATACATCCACGTCGACATCCCAGTTGTCCTGCACTGTCCTGGCACATGGACATAACATTATGGAGGACATCTAGTGTCTCCCCCCAACGTCTATCAATGACATCGCTGTAATTGCGGATGGCACCAGCAAGGTCATGGATACTGTCATTGATCACAGTGTTATGAGCCCTCTGCGCCATTAGTCCCTGCCTGGTGTACCGTTCCATACATGCCTGTGCTTGCATCACAGCCCGGAACATACCTGAGGTTGTCAGACCTGTGCGGGCACGCCTGCCAGGGGCATTATGCCCAGTGATGCTCCCATGAGAACCCCTGGACATATGCCTATGTGATACTGTTCCGTGTGTCTGGGCATGGCTGCTGTGTGGGGTTGCATGTGGCATGGATATCACACTTTCCTGGTCAATGCCTACCGTATGCTGTTCCTCACCTAAGGCCATTGGTGTTGAGGGATGTAATGGCAGTACATATGTGTGCATAGATGGGGTGGAAAGCTGTGTACTGTTGACTGGTGGACCACCAACAGACCCTGTCAAACATGCCTGTGCCACTACATATGTATCATCATGGTCACTATTAGTGGCAGTGACCTCAGGTTCCCCGCTGCACCCATCCAACATTACCTCAGCACCTGTGAGAGGGAGACAGGCAGCACAATTTACCATCTGTACAGGATGTTCGCACACATGAACACATGCACACATGCACACATGCACACATGAACACATGAACACATGAACACATGCACACATGAACACACGAACCCATGAACGCATGCACACATGCACACATGAACACATTAACACATGCACACTAATACACTACACATTCAAGTTGACACACACACACCAACAGCAATATGGAACATAGTCGTTAGTGGTTGATGGTGGAGTACAGTATCACAGTACAAAGAGTCCTCTCACATGTGTCAGCATGCAGGATGTGTTTTGCTTGACAGCATGCAGTGCGAGTGTAGAGAGTCCTTGTAGTTAACAGTATACATGTCGTTAATGCATGTGTGTTGTTCACTGATTGCCCTCACCCTGGTAGACAATGTGTACATGGACACAACATTGCACTGCAAGTCTGAAACACTTTCCAATGTTGTGTGCACCATGACTCATAGGTATACAAAGCATGTCCGGATGCATACAACTATCAGGTGTCTAATGATGAATGCTATGTGTAGTACTGCAGGTACTGTAACTGGATGTAGTGTAGTACCATGAGCCATCATCAGGCAGCATCATGTAGTCACACAAGGACACTGATGCATGTCACACTGGCAACTATCTTGCTGTACATGACCTGCACTACTTAGGCTACATTAAACAGTTCACAGACAGTCGTTGAATGGGCATGTCAGGTGTTTAATAGGGAACATTGCCTAACATGACTGTGTTGTGTGTTGACGCATGTCACACTGCCTGATGATAGGGCTCTACCCCCCAAGTATAATATGTGTGCTGTGTTGATGACATATGGGATACTGGAGTATGATCTTACAGCAGGTCTCTACATACACCATGTGTATCATATTAACACATACTGCATATGACAAAGTGGTATATGTTGTGTGCATGTGTATTGATGATGCCTATACAATGTCCACTACAGTGTACCCCACTTGTTTGTGATGCTCTGTGTGTTGCATGTGTATGAGTCAGCTACTCATGTCATTGTGAAGTGAATAGTCACACAGAGAACATGCAGAGCATGCACTATGCGTAGGTGTTTAACATGTGCATATGGCCTACAACTCTCCTATGACATGCAGATGTTATATGCTAAATTGACTGTAGCCCACTCACCAGCATGGGTCTACTGTATTGCTATCACACCAGAGGGACCTGCAAGGATATGAGACAGTATGTCAGTGTCAACAACTATGGCATTGCTGCTGTGAGTCTGCAATTATACAGTAGTACATGGGGTGACAGTCACAGGCATACAGATAATGTCCCAAATTATCAGTATTGCATGACACCAGGCCCCACATATTCTGCATACACAGTACACATCTGATTAATGCTTATTATAACACTTTGGATAACAGTGGTCTACGGATATGCCATGTTACCTGCATGCTCGTTGTCGCTGTGCTGGGTGACTCCAGCCACCATAATGACACAGGTGTGTTGTAACGGTTGGCCAGGAGCCATCACACTGAGGAGCAGCTCTTCCACTCTGGTGAGGGGGGGAAATGTGGCAGCACCACCACCTGTGGCAAGCTGTTGTCTGTGGACATCGGAGGCATGCTGCCGGACATGTCTGATTAAATCACTGCAGTGATGGCATACCTGCTCATAAGTCTGGTTATGCATGCCTACATCATTCACCCGACGGACAACATCCTGCCACAGTGCAGTGCATCCATGCTGGTCCTGGCAAGATCTTGAAAACAGAAGATTATAATGTTGGATGAGTGCATCTCTGATAACATCCTCCTCCTCAGGGGTATAGGATGGCTTTCGGTTATGTGCCATAACCCTGGAAGACAATTAAACAGTAATTGTGAAAAAGCCATGTTGCACACTCAACATTCTAATGTACAGACATCATTGAAATGCCATACATAGCAACCTATTGGCTGTCAGCAGATACACACTTTTAATAACACATATGACTGCTAAGACCACAACTGCCTGACAGTGCCTGGCACATGCTAAATACCAAACCATGTTCTGCACAGCCACAACGTGAAACCAGTATGTAGGACTATACAACAGTACATGGCACACTGTATGTGACACAATGCAACACCTAGCCACAGGAGGTGTATATGAAGCTAATTCATACAGACATTTGTCATCCATTTAAATATATTTACAGTACGGTTATGGTACTAGCAGTACACCACACAACTTGTTGATAGCAAACCCCTCAGTAGTATATGTGCACATTCACCACTATAGGTGGCATACTGCTGTACTACACTATACATGTTGCTAGATACGCACCTATATCCTGTGACACACATACCACCGAGGACATGTTACAGGTATACCCACACACACATCAGACATACCTACAAGACACGAGGGTATGGCAAATCAGATTACAGTTTCCTGTGTACTATACATTACTGTGTATCAGCACATACATAACCTCATGCCTGAGGTATGTGATGTGTGAGGACTACAGGTAACAAACAAAAGTGTGTTACCAAGCCATGTGGATATAAACCATACTGTGCAGTTGAGGCATACAGCTTCAGGTAGTACTACAGTCCATATGTGATTTGTATTCACTAGTGTTAACAATCAATAAGCATACATGTACTGCTTTAGCCTACAAATGCACACTCCATTCGACTACATGGGACTACATCACAACGTATGCCATAGTGATTTTCAGGCCTGGCAATAGCATACAGACCTTTTGATGGGATAATAGCTACAACACTACATACCATGGTATACACAGACTCCCACTAGGCTATCACACATATACACATCATTGACACATTCACATACACATTCTCCATCACACACAGTCAACCTCACATAGCATGTGTTGCAACAGGTACATGTGTGTGTGTGTATCATGTCCTAGGTAGCTGATAGGCTGTTATCCATAGGGCCTATGGAAGCATAGAGATATGGTACCCTGCACTATGACACACATGTAATGTAGGTTCCTGTGCCCCTGTCATGCAGAGCCACAGGGGTGATTACTGGGTTGTGTTTCCTATCTCACATGCAATCATCATGGTTATTGATGGCAACTGCTAATGAGGACCTTCATATGCTGTTGATAGGTGGTTGGTTCCACAGTATGGTATGTGTCTGCGATGATGATGTGCCAGTAAAGCATGTTCTGCTTTTTACATTACAAGGTGTTGATCAGTAGAGTGTGGATCTTGTCTGGTGTTTCATCTGTTTACATGGAGCACGTCCAACACCTGTGGGTTTGCCATAGCTTTGTATGTTGGGCAGGGGTAGCCTCTGGGTAGGCGGTATGCGACACAGTGTACAATTGGTTTGGTAAGACAGTCAGCATAGGGCATCTGTTGGAATCCGGTAACACTCTTTGTGAGGTATGTGTCTGGCATCTACTGTTGCTTTGTATGTGTTCTGAGGTACATACCAACAGGGACATTGTACTCTATTATGGGTGTCATGACTGATGAGTGGAGTGGAACCCTGACCTCTGTTTCCATGGATGACTCACATTTACTGACGACATATGGACTGTACTAGGTTTACATGACTAGTGTGGCACAGTGATCATCATTAGGGACACTACTGTCCACCTGTGTCCTGTAGTCTCTTATCACACCTTCAGTGTTGAGTACACTACCACCTATGTGTTAGTTCATGGGTACAGGGCTTTTAACAACAGGGATGGCAATACATGTACAACATTCAGCTGGAGCATACATTTCAACATCCACTGGTGTACACATTGATATGCATATCTGCACATATACAGTCCACCTTTCATGGTGGGAATATCAATAATGCTAAGGTTGAGGGGGATACAGTTATGTAATGATATTGCACAGTCTTGTGCAGAATGCATGGAAGGTGTTCTCAGCCCATATATGTTTAGAGGACCCCATATCTTGGAGTCTATATACCTAACAAAGCATACCCATGGCATTTGAACATCACATGTCATATGCCAGCACTGTATGCTGTCTTGTTTGACACACACTACAACCTACGTATATGTATGCACATAACCTGCACCAACATATAAATGTCTGCCTTTCACAAACAGTTGCAGTATGTCCCTTGCTCTATGCACATGTTCAGATGCTCAGAAATCAGACACACATGTATGCCGACATATGTGTGTGCCATACAGACACAAGGTCCACACTGTTGTAAATCCATACACCTCACGGATGACCTGTTGGGCCTTGCTACGACACGGACAGTTGTCACATGTGTGCATATAGTAATAGTACAAGGGTATACATAGCTGCAAATGATACATCACTATGCTAGCCTGCTACAGCGGTTGCCAATGCTATGCTACATATTATGTGACTATCATGCATGTCTTACTCTGTGACATCCAAGTTTATCTAGGTGTTTGCAATACTCCCCAAAACTGCCATTAAACACAGTACTGTACAGACCATAGATAACATGTTCAGATGTTTGACATGTACTGCTGACCTACAACTGTTACACTTATGTCCCACTGCACACAGCTACCCAACAATTTCTCCATGGCAATACTTATGCATGGCATCAGTGCATACATACTTACTGCTGCCACATATGCATGTATCAGAGGATCAACAGTACTAACCATAACCATCTACTACCTGCCAGTAACTACAAACTGTTACATACCTGTATGTCCCTTCTGGGTCTCAATGTGTATGTTTTTTTTTTTTTGGATACTGAAACATACTGTTTTTTTTTTTTTTTCCTGCTTGGTGTTGTTCACTATGTTGAACTTGCAATGTAATGATTGCATGTGGGGATAGCAAGTCCTCTCTGCTTTTATAGGTATCTGCACATGTGCATGTGATGCCCTCTGCACCAATTGTTTCCCAGCATTTGGTAAATGCATACAGCCTGCTGGGTGGTAATTTCAGTACTCACTGTCATAGCAACCCAATGCTATAAATTGCTAAGGTATGTAGGCATAGCCCTTTCAGATATCCAGAGTGGGGCCCATGCTTGTTTGCTGTGGAGACTGTTGTGTAAGTCAGAAGGTTGGTATATGTCTTATAAATGAAGCTAGAGGTGTAGACAGTGATGTACATGTTGTACTCAGACCTGACTGTTGCCACTTCCAACACTGAGCTATCAGTGTAGAGTTTTACTCACCACGACAAATGCTTACACAAAATTTATGTGACTATACTGGGAATATTAATGTACTGACTTCTGCAGGGTTATGTTTTTTACTGTTGACATTACCACAGGGTTCGCAGGACAACTGGACAATTCCTGTACTGAGTATGCCTACCTACACACTTGGTAGACCTTAAATGCACAAGTATCTTTTAATTAGGGGGAGGCTTATATACTGAGAGCATTATGCATTAATGTGTGAATATTATCTTACTGGACTTGCAGGATTGGTGTGTACCTGTGTGTTTATCAGGGCAGGTTGTCTGTCTGCATGGTTCCCACCTGTGAACTTACCCAGATGGTAGGCAGAGGTTACACTGTCATTCTTTGTCTGTGCAACTCACTGTTACAATGGCATTGTTATAGTCAGTTGCTACCAGTACATAGCTACATCCATTGGTATTTCTGTGTTATACTCCTGCATAAGGGTATGCTTGGGGAGGGCCTAAGAAAGCTATTTGCAGAGTGTGTGGAAGCAGTATAGCCTATATGCCTGTGTGTTTGGGCCTCTGCCGGGCATATGGAACAGTCACATACATCTTTGTATGGTGTCATTGATATGTAGTTGAATGTGAGGTACACCTTACACATAATAGGAACAGTAGGTATATACTTCAGTGAAGCAGTGTATAAGGATTAGTACTCCTTTCATGACATACAAGCAGTGTCTACTGTAATTATTGTCAGTATATATTATGTAATAGCTCACCATTTTGACTGATGTCAGTACTTTTCTGTGGGATTCTGAGGGACACAGCTAAAGTATGTTTCACAATCAGGGACATCCCTGGAAAGTTGACTGAGTTAGGAGGTATGGCCTCTGCCCTACTCAGATATGCCAGTGTTTGTGCTGCTATGATACTGTGTGGGGGTTGTAAAGTGCCTCTGCAACATTATTTTCTGCTTGATTGGCTGCTTCTCACATCACAATCATGTAATGCAGTTCCACAACAATTGCTGGTAAAGATCCACAGAACAGGCTTTGTGTTATGGCCTTCCTATTTTTCCTTTACATTCACTCATTGTAATGCATGATATATTTTTTGAAGCACAAAGTTATTGCATATCTGTTGTGGCTTAGTGGTACTTCATACAGTCTTATGGCTCCAAGGTCTGGGGTTCGAGACTGACAAAGGTATTTAAATTTTTCTGCTGAGCAGAACAAAGGCCCTGACCTAGAGTGACTAAGGAACTTTTAAGCAGTTGTAAGTGGGTTTGCGCAACGCTTAGCGATGCTTAGCTAAGCGCACATATGCGCACACTCGCTTAATCCCGCTTACTACTGCTTAAAAGTGCTTACTCCCGCTAACCCCCACGCTAATTTTTTTGAAAGAAAAGAAAATGGGGAGATAGAAAAGTGGTGAAAAAGGGGGCACAAACAGGGAAAGACAGTAGGAAAACAAGCTCTGGATGTGCAGCACGGGTGTAGGGAAGGTCCATAGCTGCCCATTTCTTTACCAGCAACAGCTGTGCATATGTTGCAAATTTGGAGTAAAATTTGAAACCTTCCACCCCTGACAGAGGAGTGAGGACAACAAAGTTTGTTGCACTGCCAATTAGAATTATCAGTGTACGTGTCCAACGGACATGTGTGCAAAATGGGCAGCTATGTATGGGGCGTAATTTTTTTTCGGGTACAGATTGCCCTTTTTTTTTTTCTTTTTTTCAGGGGAGAGTGGAAAGTGAGGTAGAGGAACTAGGTATATTTGGGGAGGTAGATTGGGTAGGTAAACAGACAAGACAAACAAGACGCATACAGGGGCGGAGTATGACACATGGGGTGGGTGAACACAATTGACGGGGATGGATGTTTGGAAATCGCAAGCCCATGAGCCCACAGATGGTAACAGTGGGACTGAGATCCCCACCCATGGGCAGTCACCACTGGACCTTCACAGACCTGAGGGTCACTGTGCCAGGGGCTGCGTAGGAGGGGCAGGCTCACCCGTGAGTCGAGCCACTCTCACCTCGAGCTGGTGTAGGGGATCAGCTACTAAATGCTGGATCTCCCTATGCACCACAACCTGAACACTTCGGATGGTGACTGGAGGCCCTTCTCCACCCACGCTTGCAGGGAGGGGGCAAGCCCCATCCCCTGCAGTGCTTCCATCCGAAGGTGGCACAGGACCTACGGAGGAGGGTGGCCCGGGCTGGGCACCAGACCTGCTGGTGCCAGGTGCAACTGCCAGCTGAGGAGGGACAGGTGGGTCCGCTGGGACTGGCCTTCCCATATGTTCTGTGATTAGGTGTGTTTAATTACAACATAGACAACAGCATTCCAAGTTAGTTGTAACAGCATGCAGTAATATTCCCATTAACCCAACACACCAGGGTTACAACAGTTGAACAGCAAGCATAACACATGTATGTATTGAATGACAGTGGACATTACAACAGCATGCAGGGATGATTGGTGGCAACAGGCTACCAATATTGTGGTGTTTTAACAGGGGACATGCATCAAAGTAAGTGCAGATTTTATATAACAATAGGACATATGTCCCAACAAATGTTATGAGATTAGACATACCCTTTGAGGTGTGGAATTGCATTGTTTATGCACATGGAGTAGGGTGTAAATAGAAACCTCCATTAACATCTTATTAGTACTTTAACTGTACACTACATTCCTATTGACTGCAGGCGAATATCCCCTACATGTATTCTTACACTAGGCAACATGCATTTGATTGCGTTATGGGTTTTGCTACTTCATTATATACCTGACCTATATCTGACATAGTAACTGTCCAAGATGCAGATGTTACTGCTACATACTTGTATTAAATTGACTTGTTTTTGTATCTGCACATCTGGATGTGTTCACATGCCTTTTTCACTCGTTTTCTACACAACCCTACTTTTCAGGTAGCACACTAACATTTCTGGGGAACACCTTGACAGGCTACTCATGTGCCAGATTTACCTATGCATGCCAGCCATTACACAACTGTTGAGGACTGTTACATACTTCACAGCTACTTGCACTTCCTTCATCCACTTTATATGGGACTGCACTACTGGGGGTTGTCAGCACTTAATACAACAGTAACATTTCTTCACTGCAAGGGTACAACAACATTTCTGAGTAACTGGCAGATACACACTGCAAGTATTATACCTTTTTTATTTACATTAAAACTCTTTTCTACAGGCTCTCTCATTTATTTGACATTACACTGCATACAGTAGACCTATTCAGGACATATTATATCTTTATTGATAGGTTGCAAGACTGTTTTTCAGGCTCACTCACTTTTTATCTATGACAGTGCATGCAGAGATAGTATTCCAGACATGTTTTTGTTTTATTCATGGGTTACTACACTCTATTCCTGGCTGTCTGACTTATGATATGTAACAGTACATGCAAAGGATTCATTCAGGGAATGAATGTTTTATGCTTCACAGCTAATGCCACTTCCTTCATCCACTTCCTATGGGACTGCACAGCTGTGGGTTGACAACACCTAATACAACAGTACTATTTTTTATTGCAAGGGTACGACAACATTTCAAAGTAAGTGACACAGACACACTCCAAGTTTTATACCTTTATTAATTACATTGAACACTTTTTTCTACAGGCTCTCTCCTTTTCTTGTTATTACAGTGCATACGGAAGACATATTCAGGACATATTATACCTTTCGTGATAGGTTACAACACTCTTTTCAGGCCTGCTCACTTATATGTTATGACAGTACATGCAGGGATAGTATTCCAGACTTATTTTACCTTGATTGGTGGGTTAGTACACTCTATTTCTGTCTCACTGACATTTGTTATATAACAGTACATGCAGAGGATTTAATCAGGACATTTTATTGCTGTATTATTGGGCTTAAACACTTTTGTCATGCTCACTCACATATATCATGTAACAATACATGCAGAATATTTACTAACCTGCCTGGTGGCGCAGCCTTAGCAGCCTATCTGCATAGGCTTGCTGATTCATAGCATGAGCACCTGCAGCTGTGGAGTAAATAAAGGGATATTGAGACATACCTATCCATTATTTAGACTATATTAGCTTGTCTTACATAGTGCATTCCATGGCTACCTACTTAGTAGTGGGGCATCACGCATTTGACAGGCCTGCTGGATCCACTGGTTCAGAAGGTCCTGCTTCCACCTCTTCAAGTCTGCATGGTGGTGATGGACCTGCTCACCAGTCCGAGGGATGCCTGTGGCACTGGTGAGTTCATGAGCCAACCGGTTCCAAGCCTCTGCCTTATACTCTGTTCCTTGGAACTGGCCCTGCAGGAGTCGAGTCTCATGCCAATGGACTAGGAGCCAAAATATATATCTAGACTCCTTGATGCCCCAGCGTTGCACTCAAAAGCATGTATCCTCTCCAGCACCAGACATTCTAACTGCAGATGGGAGCAACAATCAGTTATGGCGAGTATTCCCGCCTATGCGGCTTAAATATGCCGCATTTCCAGCACTTTTCTGTGATTGGCCATATTTGAATATTCTCAGCTGACTGCAGACCTGCTTAGCAATTGTTAATCTAACAATTATTACTATATATATGTTAACAGTGGATGTTTATCCTAAGCTGTCGTGGCTTAGTGGTTCAGTACTTTGATTATGGTGCACCGTGTCCTGGGTTCAGGGGATTAAATGTGATTAATATTACATATTTTATTATAGTCTTTATTTAGATTTTTGTCACTATTTTCTGTTTTTATGAATTGTTCATATAAAAATTTTTTTGGTTACATATCCCTTTAAATTCCTTAGTATATAAGGAACACTAGTATGTATCATTCTAACTTCTTCTTTCTGCACCGAAGAAGGCCATTACATTGGCCGAAACCGGTTTGCAGTTTCTTTGTTCTTCGAATATGCCACAATAAAAGTAGTTTTCTGCTTGCCTTAACCTTTGTGCTGGCTCGTTTTGTGGGTTCAAACCTTATCATTGCTTTTTATTTTACTACTGTCCAGAAAGGTTAGGGGGCATGGCTGTGTTTAAGCAACTTTGCTCTACGTTGCTCCACATTGCCCGACAGTGCACTGGTTGGCACAGCGCACACCTCCGCACAAACCGATTGCGGTGGGTAAAGTGCTATTTAGCTATGGGCAACTATTTTGCGCTGGGTAAAGCATGATTTAGCTATGGGCAACTACATTGCACTGGGTAAAGTGAGAGTTACCTAGGGGCAACTATACTATACTGGGTTAAGCGTTGCTTAACTGCGGCCAATTATATGTCTGGTTCCTTTATAAATATACATTTTGTTCACTGATACATAAGCCATTTGAATGCTTTTTAGTAAAAGTTTCATCATATAGGTCAGGCATTATTTCATATACTAATTTAGAACATAAAATAGGAAGAGGAGTGGTGGGACTCGAACCGTAAATGCCGCCTCTTTGTGCGAATGCTCTACCAGTACACTATTACTATTTGGCGTAATTTGCATAAATATTCCTTATTATGCTCTTCCATGTCAAGATTGCTAACTGCAGCTAAGCAATGGGCACACCCGTGCACACACGCGCAAATACAGGCAGCTATATTGGGAATTAGAAAAAGAAATTAATGTTTTACTTTTTATAACTGTGCTGGGGTTTACAATGTCAGGGGTGGACATTTGAGCGGACTCACTCTTGTGTGTTGACATTCTGTTTTTTCACACACTTGCAGGGGCGTAGACCTTTACACTGCTCGGCAGTCGGACATGCCCCCTGCTTGCCTGCATGGTCTTTGTTGGACTTGGGGTTGAGTCAGCCTGCCCTCATGAATATTCATGGCACACTGATGTCATACCATTCAAATGCAGCCTCCGAGTAAGACTTATTTAGTCTTACATGGAGGATTCGTGAATCCGGGGGAGAGATTTTCATATTATATATCCATTCAGTAAATAATTTAAGTGTAATACAACTGATATAACTATTTTAAGAAGGCTACAAAACAGCAAGCATCCATATTTAATAAGAATATTTAAAAGTCACTGTAAGTTTTATCTGTGTGTGTCTGTAGGGGCACTCCAGGTGAAATCAGTATGTGTGTCTGCAAGAACACAGCAAAGCACTGTGCTAACTGTGTATCTTGGTATACCAGACAGGTGTGAGCCATGCATGGTAGAGGAGATAGCTCATCATTGTCATCCCAGACCCAGAGAACTGGCTCTACCAAGAGTTGTCCTGGCATGTCCACACCCATTGTCAGTTGCACTGCTGCTGCCAGAACATGACTGATGTCTGCTGAACAAGCTCTCCTAACAAGCATACTCAGGACCATGACCCCATGGCCTGCCATGTCTGAGTGTGGACAGCTCAACCACTGATGGAGCAGTAGAAGTAGTGCCACAATGGGAATGTGGTCAAGCATGGACATGTTGGCTAACATCAGATGATGTGGCTAACCTCCATCCAACTTCCAGCAGACAGTCCATCGCAGACACCATCTGTTCCAATCTGTCATTTATCCAATGCATTGAATCAGCAACATGGTGGAGGCAGTCATGCATGTCAGCTTGTGCCACATCTAAATCCATAAGCATTTTCTTGTAATCCCTGTTAGAACATGCCTATGCCTCCATGATGGCCCTAAACATATGTCAGGTGGCATAGAAAGACACACCAAGGTCATCTGGAAGGTGTACAAGAGGCCTCCTCCAAGCAACTCTAACCAACCCTCCTGCATGGAACCTCACCCACATTTTCACTATGGCCAGAGTCAACAAGTACTGAAGCCACAGTAACTACACTACCCTAAGTGTCTCACCCTCCACCTATCCAATATCTGAGAGTTCACTGGAATGGGTTTGCTTAGGCCTACTGGCTATGTCAAATGGAATTAGAGGGCATCCCTGAATGTCAACCTCAGTGACAGATTCAACCTCTGCACCCCACAACTGTGCCTGTGTTTGGCCACTGTCATCATCATCAGAGTCTGTGATACTCTGACATCAGTTGGTAAGAGTGCTACAGTTCCACTGTCATAAGCAACAAACACAGGGGAAAATTAAGAGCTACACTCATATTGTTTGATATATGCCAACAAACTAACACTTATGCCATTGTCACAGATGGTACAGCAATCTACACACAGTTCTGACATCCACCTCACACATACAGATAAATGCATATTTCTGTCAAATACTCATCAGTACAGAAATAGAAATGTTTGGCTTACCATGTGCAGATGAGTCGATACTTGCTAGGCATGACAGTCCTGGAAGAAGTTAAGCAATATGTAAAGACACCATCATCACAATAACAAGAACAATAACAATAACACAGGGGGGAAATGTTGGCCTTTATATGTCCATTAACAATACATTTAACTGAAACATGGATGACACATTTACCCCAAGTCCATATGTAATGAACCTGAATGTGTTGTTGACTGTATCAATCTTTTTAACAAGTTCTCCCAGCAAAAAAAATATATAAACCAACTTAATTATTGCTTTCAATATTTTACTACGTAAGAAATATTTAAAATTTTACACAGGTAAGCCTACCTGGAAGATCTTCCTCAGACATACTTGTCCTTCCTCTAACAGCAGCACCATTAATCAAATGCTGTTGTGCACATTCCACTGAGCTCTCTGGATCTCTGACAGTGGACAGGAACTCTTTATTTGGTGTCAGTGGTGGCTCTGTAGCAGCCCTCCCCCAGTAGCCAGCTGTCCATGGGTCAATGTAGCTGATCTCCTCCGGACTGATGAAATTGTCAGTGGGCCTATGATGCACCTGATCATATGTCCTGCTGCATCCCCCAACGGTGTTCACATCATTCGTTATCTGTTTCAAAATTTGCATTCTTCCAGACATATTCCCACATCCTCTTTCAAGAAGAAAAGCACCATGTTGATGAAATGCCTGGACGATTGTGTCATTTTCGGTGTCACTGAAAGGGGGTTTGCGGGGATTGAGACACATGGGTGCCATAGGCCTAAGTGACACAAAACGCAAAAGAAGGATACTGCACATAAATATTACATAAATAAAAGTTCTGCTTACATATAGCACATAGTATTAGTTTTTTTAGCATTACCCACTGGAGAGACCAAAGACTTTCTAATTATTCAAAAATAAAAAAGGGTTATGTAGCTGTAACATATCACAGTCACACACAAACCAAGGTTTGATGCAAAACAAAGGAGTAACTATAGCAAAACATACCTCTGTGAAAATATTTTGGTTACGCCAACACAGAAATGGAAACTGGCTCCCTCAGCCCCTGCCACAACAGGAAAATGACACTTTTGTACCAAACAAAAGAATAAAACATGAGTGAATTGTTGTATGTGTTATCAAACGACATATGTATACAATTTCCACAGAACATTCATTTTAAGCAAATCCCACTATCCTCTACCTGTGGCCAGCACTCCCTTTCAGGTGTGCATGGGCCATCCAAAAAAGCTATAATCTCTGTGTTATTGACAGAACTTCACCAGGCCAAGGCATTTGACACAAATCCACACTGAGTCATTACTGCACCACAGTCACAAGTAGTCATAAACACCTATTTCACCAAGGGGATGGACCACAGGATCACATATGTGACATCTAAATATGTTAAAGTCTGCAAAGTGACATATACTTATACTCCAGTGTCCAGGTCCATACCTCAGGGCTGTGTGATAGGCACTTTCCTGCCCATTATAAAAGTCACAGACATCAAGAATAACATACACATCCTGTGTCCAAACAGCTGTCTGGGCGACTACAGATTGTGTACAATCATTGAATCCAACTGTGATATTGGTATAATACAGACAGTATCAACACACACAAAAGATTGTTGTCACAGCCATGAAATCACATGAGATGAAACAAAATCATGGGGTGATTTTTTACATTATAAAAGCAAATGCACAACCAAGTGATACTGTAGACAGCACATCCCTATGAGCAGACCAAGTGGGACGTGACCTGTGTACTGAAGTAGATGGTTACGTGTAATGTCCACTAGCATGTGCCCATGCTGGTGATTGTATGTAACACAATTCTAGAGCATGTGCAGGACATCCACATCAAAGGCCATTATACTTCCATAGCTCACAGACTTCATCACACCAGTAACTGAGTACAATGCAGCCTTTTTCATGTACCTTCCTACTCATCTTCCAGGAATGCTTAACTCAAGTGTACCACATTTGCCACAGTGAGCTCCCACAAATTTTATTGGCCATAGCTAAGTATCCTTTTTATTGCATAAACATGCCTGTCTGATGGTGCAGAACCCCCATCAAGGTATTATATCAGATGCATGTATGATACCTGTTTCAGTGATGCACTCAGTACATACATAGCTGATTTTCAACATTGATGGCATGGGTTACATTTGGGACAGTGCAGATTGTGCTATATATGTGCCATGCACACCTGTCAACTAGCCTGGATTGAACATAATCTCACATGCAGGTAAAGCAGTATCCCTTCCTAACACCTCCAGCAGATGTTACAGTGTCAGGACAGTGTGCTTGATTCCCTTCATAGATTGATGACAGCTCATAATAGTCATAAAAGTGTGTTCATGCAGATGCATCTATGATCTGTCATACTCACAGATGTTATGTCAGAGAAATCAGATTACTGCTGGTATTATTCTGATATTTTCCATGATTGTGTATGCTTCTGTTTACTGTTGTCCATAATGTCCTGTAACTATGTGTCCAACTTGGTTGAGACCTCTGCTGACATTACAGTCATATTCAGGGAATTCATTTTGCACAGCTTCACAATATGGACCTAGCCCCTATTGTATATAACATCCCTGATAGATGTCCTCTCCATTGTTCTTGTCAGGATGCTTATATCACAAAGAAATCATCTCCATTGTTATGTCACCTTTTATGTCAGTCACATAATATATATTCACTATGCAGTCTGTACTGCATTATGTCAATATGTGATTTCTAAAACTGTTTTCATTAACATGCCTCCATCTGCTTTACATTAACATGTTTCATCTGTCCTCTTTCTCTGTAATAATTTCTACAATTCATCTATGTGTCCCTATTCAATACACATACTTTCCCTTACTGTTTATTTTTAATGGCAGTCTATGTACTCTTACAGAAAATGTATACAACATTTGCTCAGTATGCCTGACACAGGTTTCACAATAGTCTACAGTGTATACACTTTCGTATAATGTGTTGGAACTATACACATTGCTTTATTAATTGTGGCATTCTGAGCAAACACACAAAATTAGTTTGCCCATAGTTAAACAGGTTTACAAGTCTGCTGCTGTCCATGTTGCTTTACATGGTTTACATGGTTTCCTGGCCAGCAAAACTCTTGCTAGCTACAAACTGCCCTTATTTAAGTTTAAATGCTGTGCAGGACATGAATATATAATTAGCTCTGCTGTTCACCATGCAAACACATAAACTCTGTGTAGACTTTGCACTAAGCCTACATGGGTTTTTTGAATCCTCAGGTTAGTTTATTGGAAAAAAAATATGAATGAGGCAGAGAAAAAACAAGAATAACACTCCATATGGACAGTATTTTTCTGAATCTCAAACTGCAAACAATAATATATTTTTGTGCAATTCAAGATTTAATATATTGATTAACGGAACTTATATCTTTTTTATCTGTTTGTAAAAATCAGCATAAAATTAAGAAAAAAAGCATGATAAAACAAATGTCTGGATGGGGAGGTAAAAAGTTTGGTTAACAATGAATGTTAATGAAGGAAAATGCAACACATTTCCAATGTAATAAACATGAATAGAAAAGGGAGAACATGAAATATTGTGGTCAGCTCAAAGCTTGCTTTTTCCTGCCAGGGCAAAAAGCACTTAAAACAGGATTGTGAAAAAGCAAGATGTACTCATTATGGATAGAAGAGACATACAAGAATTGAAAGTCTTAGTGTAAGATGTGTAATGAGGTTGATTATCCTATGTTACAAGAAGAAAGATTAAATGAAGAAGAAGGGATTCAGAAATAAGCAGCCTGATGATAATAATGTTAAAGATACTAAAGTTGAGAATTTTATGGGAAGGTAATAAATGAAGAACTATAGTTAATTTGGATATGGATGCTCTAAATGTGGGTAAAAATATACAAATATGGGACCATAGTAGATATGAAGCACTGTGAAGTTAAAGGGTTGAAGAGTATGAGTTTGAAAAAGGGGATGAACCAAAACAAAAAAGATAAAACTGAAATGGAGGAAGAGTAAGGTGAAGAAAAGGTAAAATAAAAGTAAAGACCGAAAGTAAAAATAAAAAAATAACGCAACAAAGGAAAGGATGATATAACAATACGAGCATTAAATGTTAACAATTTTATGAAAGAAATCAGAGGACCAATGATAACTGAATGGTGTAAGAAGTAAAATATGGATATTACACATTTATTGGATTCTAGATGTGTAATGAAAGAAAACAGGGATGGAATTAATACATTATACAGAAAGAATATTATATGGTCAGCAGGAAATGAAACACATTCAGGTATAGGTATTTTGTTAAGAAGCACAGAAATAAAAATATTAGCTGTTACGATATTAATAGTAGTAAGATAAATGATGTATTATATAAGAAAATGAGACAATATCTAGAGCATTTGCAATTTATGCATATACTAATGTAACAGAGAGGAAAAATATTTGAAGAATTAAAGAAGTATGTTTTGGTGAATCACTCTATAATTACGGTGGTAGATTTAATTTTCATTTAAAAAAGACAGATTAAAAATAACACGATATATCATGTTAATGAAAGTTATTAGATATGCAAATTTGGAAGTAAGAGAAAAAAAAGGAATGGACACATCAAAGAGGTATATTGAAAACTGAACTAGTTTATGTAATTTACTCAAAGTATATGGAGAATGTAAAAGGTTGGGTAGAAATTGCTCAATTTTCTTATCTTAGGCTATGTGGGTGAGAGTAGGTGAGGATAAGTACGTAATGATAGAAGGAAAAAGAATAAAAGGATTGACTAGTGAGGTCAGTAAGAAGAGAAAAATAAGGGCAGAGAGTGAAAAGCTTTGGGAGAAACATATGGCAATGAGGGATTTTTAATAGAACATTGCCATTTTGGTGGATTGTATATAAAGAAAAGTATAAGAAAGTTTCTGTAAACATAGAAAGAAGAATAAAAAGAAAAAATAAATAGAAATGGTATGATGATGTTTTGAAAGCATTTGAAAAAACAAGTTGAATGGGGAGGTTATGCAATTAGAGGATAAAACAAAAAGTGTTTTAGAAGAAAAAAGTCAAAACAAAGGTTCTGTTACATTGGCAACATTTTTAAAGGGAAAGAAAGTGGAAGTTTTTCTTACCATGGAAAATAGATGAGGATAAAAGAAGAAAGAATTGATGCAATATATGATGTGGACAGAGGTGTTAAATATAAACAGTGAGAAATAATGGAAGTAGCTGAAAATTTTGTTGGTAAAAATGTATGAGAATGAAAAAGTAAAAGGACAAGTGCAGATTTTTAAGAAATATCTGAAAATGCCAAGAGAGAGAGTTAGAAAAAGATATTAGTATATAAGAAATGTAAGACGTTATGGAATAGGGACAATGAAAGTTAGTACAAGGGTTAGTAGACTATGTTATGCAGTTTATAAGGGGGTAGATAAGAATTTTTTGTACAATATTGAATGAATACCACACCACAAATAGTATCCGACCACCACTATTTCAAAAAAATACATCTCAGAATAGGAACTATATGTTTTACACTCACATACCTAACCTACATCACAACCATTCATACTGACATAACATTAGAAAACACTGCATTCCATATAACACATACTTACACAAAATCAAACACACCCTCAGATTTCCCTATCACTGCCACATTATTTAAAGACAACTCAATACTACGCATATATAAGTTTCTCATAACCACTTCTTACAATAGAAAAATGTCACTTAGATCCAACACAGAAGTATCCCACACTATTAAATATATACTGTTTTTTCACAAAGAAACTACTCACTTCAGGAGACATACACCCAAACCCAGGACCACTTAACATTCTACTATCAACCAAACAAACCTCTGACCTATCGATACTTAATATCAACACTAGGAGTATATCGGACAAACTTCCTGACCTACATGCATTTATAGCCCACTACTCCCCAGACATACTAACCATTACTGACACCTGGCTAAAACCAAACACCCAAGATGAGGAAATCTTTCCACCAGGCTATAATATAATAAGACAGGATAGAGTAAGCAATAAGGAAGGTGGAATCGCTATCCTCTTAAAAAGTATACTCAACATAAAACCCCTACAAACCCCTTTACCTAACATATATATATATATATATATATATATATATATATATATATATATATATATATATATATAAACAACATCAAAAAAGTCAATATACTCTGCTGTTACATTTCCCAAGGAAATAACTCCCCCACCATTGAAGATATCTTACACTGGACTACAGATAATCTTCCACAGGAAACCATCCTACTAGGTGACCTAAATACTGACTGGTTAGCATGTAACTCTAACAACCTCACTAACCACATCAATCTCTTTGGTTTTTCCCAACTCATCCAAGAACCCACTAGAATAAAAAAAAAAAAAAAACAATCTATACTAGGCTGGACACTAGTCAATTGCCCTAAACAAAACTTCCAGACAGGATGTCTACCAGACACACTAAGTGACCATCTTCACACAATCCTCCTTCATGAATGCACCAACTTAGTTAAGCCCATAGCTTTTAGACAAGTCAGAGATGACCGCAAGCTAAATATACAGGATCTTAACTCCATTCTAAAACAATGTAACTGGGAACCACTTAAAACCTTAAGTTTAGACCGGGCCATCGACTACATTAATATCACTTTCACTAATGTCCTAAATTTAGTGGCACCCATTAGGAAAGTTAGAGTTAAGACAAACTACACACCATGGCTAAGTAGGGACACAAGAGCCCTACTGAAGTCTAGAGACAAGGCTTGGAAAATGTGGAAAAGAGAAAACACTAGCCTATACAAACAAAACTATCAACAACTCATTAATCAGTCCAAGACGCAAACCAAATTGGATAAACAGAATTATTTCCTTGCTGCCCAAAATAATCACTCAAAAGACCCTCAGAAGATTTGGCATACTATCAACTCATTGCTAAAACCAAGTAAAACCACCACTCCAGCTCCCACCTCCACCAACAATACTAAAGACATAGCCAATTTAATCCCAATTTAATCAATACTTTACAGAATCTATCCTGATTTTATCATCCCAACTATCCAAAAACAAACTTTCAGATATCTTAACAAAATACCATGTTAACATCCCCTCCTTTACTCTCTCATATGTTCCTACCTCTACTATTAAAAAACCTCCTCCTAAAACTGAAGCCTACCACCCTTGCTGCAGACAGTCTTCCTGCTAACTTCCTCAAAGTAACTTCTGAGTCCATTTCTTACCCTGTATCCATCCTTATTAGTCGCTCCATACAGGAAGCCTACATCCCTCAAGTAAGGAAAGTTTCCCATATTATTCCACTTCACAAAGGTGGTAATTCCTATGATTTCTCTAATTATTGTCCAATTGCAATTATATCCCCTCTATCTAAACTACTTGAAAAATGTATATACTCTCAAGTAATGAATTTCCTAAACTCACACAATCTTACCTCCTCCACACAACATGGCTTTTGACAACACCATAGCACAACAACTGCTCTTCTCTCTTTTACTAGCCTGGTAAACCAACACAGAAACAACTTTGTATCTGCTATATTTTTAGACCCCTCAAAAGCATTTGACATGGTCTCACACTCCCTACTGTTAGACATCCTTGCCTCTCAAGCCTTTGCCCCTCCAACTATTGCCTAGTTTAAAAATTATCTGTCAGATAGGCAGCAATCTGTCCAATGGCAAGGTTTACTATCCCCTCTACTCCCAAAAGCCATAGGTATACCACAAGGCTCTATATTAGGTCCTCTTCTTTTCTCAATTTTTACTAACAATCTTCATACCTCCACCCACCCTGCTACACCCATACAGTATGCAGATGATTTGACTCTTATCTGCTCTGCATCCTCACTTACCACATTACAGCAACTCACTCAGGATTCCTTTAGTTTAGTGAAAAGTTGGATTACTCAGATCCAACTTATCCTAAATCCCAAAAAGACTAAATTGGTTCTTTTCACCACCATAAAATCTATTCCTACCTCTCTATCCTTTTCAATCACTTCCATAAATGGTACTATCATCACCCCCTCTGAACACACCAAACTCCTGGGTGTAGAAATTGACAAAAACCTACAGTTTGATGTCCACATTTCACAAACCATCAAAAAAGTCCATAAAAAATGGAAACACTATACAGACACAAAAACTTTCTCTCAAAAAAGTGAGAATCTCCCTAGCCCAAACCCATCTATTCTCCACGCTAATGTATGTTGCACCAACCCTTACGCATATCAGAAAACATAATCTTGCTAGACTTGTGACATGTTACAACAAAATTGCCAAGTTTGTTAATAACTGCACCTTCAGAACCCCTCACTGTCAGGTCTTAAAGGAACTACAATAGCTAGAATTTCCCCAACTACTTAATTACCATCAACTAATCATTGCCTACAATATTGTGAAACATCCAGATAGAACCCCAACACTAAGTCACCTACTCATGCCCTACAATTCAAATCGTCCCCTTCACTCCACTCCACTGACAAATCACTCCTTTGTATCTCTAAAGCTAACAACCACTGCAGGTAAAGCATTATTTTCCCATAACATAGCTAAATCCTGGAATAACCTTCCCCCTGCTTTATCTTCTGCCTCCACTATTACGCTGTTCAGAAACTCACTTAAATTACACTTAATGAAATCCTGGCTATGTCCATGCATTACCTAATCATCACTGTTTCTATCACTTCAGATAGCTTCATATCCAATTATTCCCATTGTAATTTTTTCTATAGTATCAGGAATTGTATTTTCTACTCAAGTTTCTAATAGTTAGATTAGCTCATACTAAACTTACACAAATTAATTTCTAAGTAGTCTCTGTCTGATTCTATAGTTAGTTATAATGCTTATCTGGTGTAAATTTCTGTTTCTGTATTGGAAGTTGTATTTTTTATCTAGTGTCTAATTTTGTTTTTATGTATCAAAAGTTGTATTTTTATCTGTTGTCAATTTTTTGCTTCTGTATAGGTGATCACATTGCTATTATATTGTACAACTATTTGTTTTTCTGTACTGAATGTGGAGCTTTTCTCTCTGGGCCTCCACTGTAAATGGACATGTGTCCAGTTAGACTATCCTGGTAAACAAATGTAAAATAAAATAAAATAAATAAATAATTGTTATATAAATGAAAGAGGAAACCTGTGGTGGAATAGTAAAGTATATTTAGGAGAAAGATGGAAGGAAAGATGTACAAAACGGAAAACAATCACTATAGGATGCAAAAAGTATTGGATGAAGTGATAGGGGATCAAGTGTTTTGTATAAAGAGGAAGAGAGGTAAAATAAATGTTAGTAACAGTGAAAGGAATAATAAGCATGCATTTGACATAAGATAAGGAAGTAGGATTGGTGAAATGATGTAGAAAAGATATTTGATAAAGTAAGTCATGAGGCTATGTGGAAGATTCTGGAGACATATGGTAAATGAAAAATAGTGTAGGTTATAAAAACATATTATGAAGAATCTTGGATTATAATGATGATAAATACATGGCTGAAGAAAACATTAAGATAAGAAGAGGAGTTAAGTAGTGATATACATTAATGGGAGTATGCATTACTAATGAATGCAATCATTCACATTTTTTTTGGTCTGGAATGAAATAATCATGTTGGAAAATGGAAAAATGAACTGAGATACCAATTTGTTTTTTATATGCAGATGACTTGGTTATTGTTGCAAAAAAGTAAGGGATGAATTGGGGAAAGATGTAGAAAAATTGAAAAGCTGTTGGAGAAAGATGGGTTGATGCTAAATAATCTAAAGGTAAGGGGCTTAGTGAAACAAAGCAAACTAATTTAACTTCTATTGAGAGGAAGGAAATTAGAATATTGGACTTAATTTTGAGGAATACAAAAGTACAATTGATCAGTGGAAAATTAAACTAGAAAAATAAATGGATTATTGACATGTTGAACACTTTTTTTATTGTATCCTTTAATAAAAAGTTAATATGCTAAATATATATATATTGTGGAAACTAGCTAATGTGGGGTGTGTATGTGCTTCCAAGTAAATTGAAGAAAAATGAATAGAGACAGTTTCAGTTTCATTTTAGGTTTATATTTAATCCTGTAAAAAGGGAGTGATATAAAAAGGATTATGGAGGTACTGAATTTAAAAACCCTATTGTAAATTTATCTTCTGTGCATTTTTTTTCTTGGGGTGATAAAAATGTTAAACAGCGATATAAAAACTGGTGAAGAAGCTGCTATATATGAGGTATGAAGAAATATAGAAGCCAAATGGGGTAAAAAGGGATAGTCAACAAGAAATAATGAAAAAAAAAACATAATATGCAAAGAAGGTAAAGCCATGAAAATTGAAAGTTACTGATAACAGTGATAAAACTAATGACTAATATGAAAAATCATAAAGGACTTTTATTTGATATAACCAAAGAAGGACTTAAGAGTGGTGATCAAAAATGTTATACTGCAAAGAAAGATAATATCTGAGGACTTTTATAAATCTGCAAATTTTTTTATGGATAATTCTGTTGGATAAGTTATCTGTAAAAGGAAATACGAAGTATAAAGTAATGGTAAAAAGCATGCGCACTTAATATAAGGCAGAAGATTATTTTCATCCACCTGTACTGCTCTCAACTTCAGCAGATGGGATCTTGGATTAAAGTCTCACCAGAAGGATGGTATGAACCCCTACTACTTCACTGCAATGCTAACAGTTTGAGAATTAATCAATCAACTGGAATGAGAATAAAACCCACAGTCTTGTGCTCATCTAGGAATGAAGGGGAAAGTGCTACCTATTGAGCCACTGACACTTCAAGTTAGCAGACATCAGAGTAAACTTTTTCTCACTGTTTTACTCCATACAGTTTTAGCTTCCTATCACAACCCCTAACCAGTGTGGTCAAAAATCTACCCTTAACCTAACACATGGGAGAAAGGGTATCAACATACCAATGGCAAAGTTTGTTGATGAAGTTTTACAGAAGTGGTTGTTTGAACCTCCTAAAAGTGCTACAGGAGTAAAATTCAGCATGCATCAATACCTTTAAATACATGTAAACCACAAATGTGATATGACATTTAAACAATATTAATATTTCTTAAACAATAAATACAAAAATTAAACATTGTGAGGACAAATCTCTGTCCTGGTATTACATTTAAAGAAGGTTTCTTTTTTTTTTCCCTTTTTTATAAAAACAAAACTACACTTAAAAAAGTGGAACTGCATGGGACTACATGTCCAGTTATCACATCCAAACCTTTATACTACTATCAACTAAATAGGTAGAAGACCTATATAAGTGTATGGGCTAGGCAGAGTAATGTCACAAATCAGGGGGTGTTTTTCTCAGTCAGTTTTCCCTGCTTCAAACTTACACTTCATTCTTGTATTTGCAGTTTGGAAAGATGGCATCCATTAAAGCCTAGGGTCAAGCCCCAAGCTGGTCTGATAAGAAGGTAAACATCCTCTTCTAAGTAAAGAAGAAATCATATCTGCAGAAGTTGTAGAAGGACACTACAGGTTGTGAGTGAAAATAACAGACATTTTCAGGAGTTGAGGGATCACCTGTGATCCATAACAGGTATCTGACACTCCGAAGAACATTGCAGGCACAGGTGCAATGATCTGCAGAGACAGAGAAAGGACCAGTTGATAGAATGAGTTTCAGAATTCCACAAATAGTACAATAAGATATAATATATACACATATATATATGTATGTATGTGCATGCGCGCGCACGCACACACACACACACACACACACACACACACACACACACACACACACACACACACACACACACACACACACACATTGTTCTGAAGGGGAGGCCCCCCAAGTGTGCAGCAGTCTGGTGAGCTGTCAACTCCACAAGCTTTAAGGCCTAGTTGAGGAACAAATTGAGGGGGCAGTGAGAGGAGCCTTTACCCCATTTATTGCCTTCTCCAGCAGATGTAAGACTCACTGTCCCAGTTAGCTCAAACAATTGAGCCTCCAGAGGCTTCTACACAGAACCACTGGGATCTCCTCTCAAGATCCATCAGAAAGTGGAGATAATTGAGGTCTTCCTAACTGGGATTTTGCCTACATGTTACTCCTCATCCCCCTTCCTTTTGTGTCTTCCTACCATCTGTATATCTTGTCATATGCCCGACATCCAGCAACCTTAGTGTTCTTTTTTTGTCTGTATTTTATATTTATATTTAAACATCTTTTTTAACACTTTCATAAGCCTCTAACCTACTCTATGTAGCCTTACTCCTTTCCCAACTCCCCTCTTATAAAATAAATTTGGAAAAAGGAGAACTATCCCCACAAAAAAACATAGTCTCCCTCCTCTCTCATCATCTCCAGCATAATTGTCTTAATGTCTTCCTTCTGGCTATATTTGTCTTATCTCTCCCTTGTTTCCAGTTTTCCCCTTTCCAACCCTACAAAAGCCCAGTCAGAATGTCCATATAAGAATACCCTTAGCAGTGAATAGATTAAGCCTTACAGAAGTTTAAGTTAGCTGTAGGAAAGTTTTGGTCAGCACAGCTCAGTATAGATTCAGATAAAGATTGTGAGGGATCTGCACAGGCTTGCATTCTCAGCTTCCTACTGAAAATAACTGAAAACCTTCATAACTACATAAATACAGCCTATACTACAAATAACCTTAGTAAATTTACCCATTTTAAACCAGTTCAAATGTGCAAGTCAGTTGTGCATGTTTCATATGGCTGAGGTTTTAATAAAATCAGTGCTATTTGTCCATAGTTAGTTGATTTACCTACAAGTACATTGTTGCTTTTTGTCAATTGCTTTTGTATATACACAAATCATTGAACTATGTGTACCACCCATAATCTCAGATCAGTGGCTCCAAATGATTAAAACCTTTTTCCTTTTCTGCTCACCATGCACAAAATTGATCCTCTTAGAAATCAGCCAGACATAATCCCTCTGCAGTCAGAGGATAGAAAACAAATCTTTGCTTTCTGGCCCTGCCCAAGAAATTTTATATCTGAAAGAAAAAGACAAATATCTAAATATAAAAAAACATAAGGTAAACAAAACTGCAATAAAAAAGTACTGGAAGCAATGCATATGGGAAAACCTTAAATGAATTAAAAAAATAATCACACAACAGCAGCCATCACAGATCAGTGGCAGCTCCTAATGATTAAAGCCATTTCATATTCTCCTAAAGTAAAATTGCTACATATCAGTTCCTCCAACAACTCAGAAAAAGTTAATCCTTTTGCAGTCACTGAATTATAATGGAACTTTAGTAAGAAGCTTTTTGATTATGTGGAGGGTCCTCTAGCACAAAAAGCTACTTTGCTTAACTTGAAGATCATTTTTTTGTTTGTCAGTTGAGAGGGGCAGTGCAGGACATTTATCAGGGTACCAAATAACCTAGCTTCAGCTGTGACAATGTTCATAGAAAGGTAAGAAGAGGTCAACATTCTTTCTCTTGGAAAGGAGATGGATGGGCAAAGCCATATCTGGTTTATCTTGTATGCAGTGTCAGTCCCAGATTTAGTGACCCCCCCCTCAGCTCTTCATGTGAAGAGCAAAACAAAAAAATAGCTGATTACTATGTTTGTAGTAATTGACTTATTACAGTCAGACCCATGCCCCCCACCAAAAAAAAAAAAAACACTTTACTGTAGCAATCCAATTTCTGCATTTGTACTACACTCAGATCCATGACTCCCAGCCATACCTCTTAACCTCTTAGCACACAAATTATGCTCATACCAAAAATAATCAGGTAACAAACATCTATAAACAGGGACAAATTTTAAATATTGCTCTTATAAACTTAAAACATTGTTAATATAACATATTTTCCATTAGCATTCATTTTCTGAAGAATATGAAATCTCAAACTGAAATGTCTGCCATTACTTAATTACTTTGATCCTCTGTGATCTCCCAGAAAACCACAAATGTTATGAAGAGATGACAAAAAATTGATTGTGTCTTTCGGCTTTTTCCCGGTCAGAGGTCGCCACAGCGGAACTCCAGTCTGCTAATGATTGGCAGTTGATTTTTATGTACCGGCTTGCCAGGCCTGATGCACAACCTTCAACGAAGGTACGCCCATTCACACATGTTTCCACACAGAAGACACTCAAGCTGAGAATCGAACTGGACAGCGTCTTACTGTGAGGCAACAACTCTACCGCAGCACCACCACTGTGGTAATGAAGCGATGACAAAAAATATGAGGCAAAATTATGGGTATTCTGCAAAAATCTAGATTGTTCAGAGGTATGAACTCTTCCTTTCAAAAAAAAAAAAAAGAAAGAAAAAATTATTGTATTAAGCCAAGTCAACATTTGTAGCAATTGGCTTAATACAGAAAGAACCAGCAATACACACATACACACACTTTTCCATTGAAGACAGAAAAAAAATGTATTGTATCAAACTGATATCGGCCTTTTTATAGCTTAACACATAGAAAGCCCTGAAGTGTCTTTTTGTATCAGCATTTGGAAATGCTAAAACAGAAAGAAAGCAGAGTTGTTGTTCCCCATAATAGTTTGCGCCTGGGGCAACTGACCCTTTGCCCCACCCTTGCTATGCTTCTGGGGGTGGTGGACATAATATGAGCAAAGAAGACACTAATAGTGAAATGGGAGTAAACTGAAGGGGTTGCATTTCAGAACAGAACAGGGCAATAAAGAAGGGGGTATGATCATCAGGTAAATGGAACACAGTTCAACAATGATAGTTGTATGTTTTATTTTTAACAGAGTATGAGAGTATTAAGTGCAACTCAATAGACAAATTAATAGTGCAGATAAAAGTGACTGAGAATTAAATCATCTAGTTACCCTGAAAGAGTGAGAGAGAGAGGAAAACATGCTTCTTAAGCAAGCTGGAGCAGTAGCGCAAACCTGATAGACTTAATGTCTCCCTTTTCTGGCTATGTTTCCATTATATTTTATCTGATGAAAAGTAAATGGAACTCTGAACAGGCAAATTACAAACTTAAAGGTCTTGAGTAGTGCTAACATATATACTAAACATGTAAACCATAACACCATTTCCCTCAAATGAATAACAGTGCTCGGGAGAATTAGCTGGATGCCTCAGAAATGCAATAACGTAAGAAAGGAAGGCAGTTACAAAGCTGCATGAAATATTACCCATCTCCTACATTGTCTTTACATTAGAATAACCAGTATAAAGGATGCTGAGCTCAGGATATGTGTTTTTTATAGCAAGATGAAGACCAGAGCCACTCCTTATATACAAAATGTTGAAGGAGGCCTTTGAAGCTAAGAAGAGCAACACTGAAATTAATGAAGTAACATATACTGAGAAGTTTGGGACAGTACATAATGGGATAAGAAAAAGGAGAAGAAAGACAACAACTAGAAAATAATAACCACAAACATAAACAAATGGATACAAAAAAAGTGTATTACCTACTCTGTGTAGATCCTTGACTGTGTCATTGGAGTATGACTGTAGAGTTTGAATGAAATACATATGCAGATAGCACAGTGCTTACATGTTCTTGTTAGGGACTGCATTTATAACATTCCACATATTTCTGATGTGAACAGCAGACGTAAAGCTTGTGTTTGTCATATCTGCATCTTACATGCTTGTTCCTGATGTGAACAGCACCTTCAAGAACACAGCTCTGTCTGATATGTATTTCTGTAATACCTTCATTCTACGTGCATATTCCTGATGTGAACAGAACTTAGGACAGCACATCCTTCAGAATGATTCTGACGTTTGTTGTACCTTCATTTTTTGTGCATGATCCTGATGTGAAAAAACTTTAAACAACACAGCTCATAGTTTAATGCCTACTTTGCTTATATATGTTAAGTATGACAACCTCTGTTAGAGGACTGTACATACACAAAAAAGTGTGACAGCAATTCAAAAGTGGACATGTGCCTGCTCTGAGTGAACTGACTGTCCTACCTATGAGTGAAAAATGAATAAAAGGACAGAAGAAAAGCATACATTTACAAGTGTCCAGTTGTGCACAGCACAATAATACAGATACATTGCATGGTTAACAACTCAAAGGACATCCCTTTAAATATCTAATTTAGAGATGGGCAGATCAGTTTCTTTGTGAGGTATGTCACAGAAATACGACCAAAATTTAAGTCCTAATTTCTGCTCCTACTATTACTAGATGACATCATTTATTTGTTTAAATATTTTTCTGCACAATATATTGTATTAGTGTTGCTTTCAACACAATCCTACCAAAGACTTACAGGCACAAAAACATAATTATACTTTCAAAATTTGTCAGGAAATAGCTATTTAATGCTGCTCAATATTTTTGCGTTTAAAAAAGCAAAATTTTTGTGTTTAACTATGCGCATATTTTACTTTTGTCCAAAGAAAAATTATGTTAGACAGACTGTGAAACTTAGCTTTCACAAGTTTTTTTTTTTTAGTTTTGTAAAATTTTAAGTTCTGTTTGCATATTCTGCTAGCAAATAATAATGGTTAAGCATTCACAAAGTGCTTCTGCTTTAAAGTTGACATATGAAATTTTAACAAAATTAAATAATTAGCTTCTAAAAATTTAAACATGTATGAGAACAATAATGTAACAGTTGTGACTGTGAGTTATTTTCTACCTGCTTTTAAAAGGTCCTAAACATAGTGTAGTGGATGACCACATGTAGCAGTAAGCACTACACAGTTTTTCTTTTTCCGGAGAAAAAGAAAAATAGAAGCATTAGGGACAGATGGAGCTTACCAAATATTAAAATTGATCACATAAGTATAGCTGTTCTACTATGCAGTACCTTTCTTTATTTTAGCACAATTATTTTACAGGAAAGTTGCTAGATCTATAACTTATTCACATTATTGTCTGAGGAACATCAAATTTATAATCTTATTATATAATTTCACATATTGCAAAACTGCAAATTTTTACTAATTTGCAAGAGCTGTAATTCTGTTCTTTTTGTCACAGCTGACATCTTTATACATCCAGGGGGCATGGAAATGTTATTTTGACGTTCTTAAGCAACAATGTTGTTGCCACTTCACTTAGGGAGCTAGTTTTTCAGGCATTAGCATATGAACTGCTTTGTTTTAAATGGTACAGTCTTCTCAGCTTATTAAAGACAAACCTTTCTGAAAGGTGCAGCAGTGCCTTGTAGCTCACGGCTCCTCATTACAGCTCACTTCATCATTCACAGCTGTCACTGGAGGTCACTGAAAGGCCAACCTCTGTGAACTTTACCTTCACCTCAGAGTACCCTTACATTAGCTTGAACACTTCTTATACTGGCAAGAAGTAAGGCAGCAATTCAGAGACTTAAGAAGCTATCTGACAGAAAGCTGCAGTACAGATTGAGCTGTGGGAGAATTGGACTGACCCCTGACTTTTGTAGATGGTAATTAACTGTGTGTCACACAGATTAAATGCTTTTTTGCATCTCTCAGGGCACTAGTGTGATTACAATTATCACCAAACAATAACTTTGAACAAAACAAAAATAGCTTGTTGAAGGCATAGCCTCCTCCCATGTGGAGATGTAAACATTTTATTCACTTTTAGATTCCCGGTCATATTAAGTATAGATATTTTCTGTGTTTATTGATTGTAAAAGTAACATATTTAAATGGCTTCATTTGTTTCTTCAAAATGATTCTAGCACGCTTCTATATGTCGAGCACATTATTGACAAACCAGCTTGAAATTATTTTCAGGGGTAATTAATTAAATGTTGACATATTCAGTAATGAAATTCAGGAAAAATATTATTTTTATTTTTATTTACGTATTCATTTGTATTTGTTTATCAATCTATTTATCTCTATCTATCTATTGATCTATCTCTCTGTAATAGCTGCAGCAGAGATAGATGACACCCAGGACAATCACCCAAATATTCAAACCACTTTCCTACTGTGCAGACTATACTTTTGTTAATCCTGACACCTCCATTCGCTAATCTCATCAACCCTTTTGAATCCTTACAAACATCACTTTGTACTGTTCTCCATCATAATTAAGAAATAAATAATTCTGCATTGCAATCAACATTACATATAATGAGTACAGAAAATTAATATAAAAGGGTATTCCCCATTTCTGAGGTTGTGTAACCCTTTAGTGGGAATATACAAGTAGGAGGGTGTGGATAACCCCCCACCTCCCCATAATGGTGATGTGGTGATGTAGGGAAACTTACTTTTTGGCTTTTTTTTTTCTTTTTTTTAGGTAATGTATATATTCATTATTTGGTAAACGGGTACTGAGCTAATTCCAAAATACTTAGTTCATCTGTAGTCCAGAGAAAAATGTTGTACAAGTGAAAAGAGTGAGCATGCAAAGTCTAATTTGCTTATAATATATGCAATAGGGATATCAGTTGACAGAGGAGTAAACATTAATGCACATAAGTAAGACAGTGGATGAAAAGGGATGTTGTAATAATATAATATAATAATACATACAATAAAACAACAAAAATAAAGTTGCCCAATATTGCATTGGCAGAGTGTCCATATATGACACTGTTGATCTCAATTTGGCAGCAGAACTTGGGCTACTGGTAATGATAGTGAAGTGATAGGGATAGGACTAACTTACCAATAGCCTGATCTCCTATCAGTTTGGGAGGCTTAAGTGCCTGAGCACCCTCTGGTAGAGATTAGGAGACTTGTGAGTCATCACTTTAGCGTACAGCAATGACATCATAATGCAATTATACATACACTCTTAGGGATTCTGACACACTGTCATATACATGACAGCTCTTTGCTCTACATGTGACTCTCTTATCAGAGCTGTCACTCCCCAGGGCTGTAAGTGAGCTATATCACAGGTCAAATCCCCAAGAATTTGGAAGGTCAACCCAGTGAAGGTCTACATCTGGGAATACTGTGGGGACCATTTCCCTGAAAGTTTGTCTCCAACCCTGTGAAAGACTACATTATAGGGTATCCAGCAATAATCACTTTTTATGATCAAAGATAGATTAACTGCAGAAGCAGGCAAAGAGAGCAAGAAAAAATAATGGCACAAAAATGCAAATTACAAAATACGTATCTAATGTAATGAAGTCACAAACTCTGACATTGGTAATACCTGTATTTGGTAACATGGTTCTTTAGAGCTGCCTTCAGTTTTGGATATGGATAGGGGTTTGAGATGGATATGAGTTGGAGCCTAAGTTTGTGTATTAAGTTTGAGAGATGTGAGTATGTAATGTAGCTCTAAACAGTTATATGTAATGGAGATAAAAGCAGAAACAAGTTATTAGCATAGCATACAGCAGCAGTATATCTTGATTCTAAAGAGGTTTCACTATTTCTGATACTTTCAAGAAGGGCATCACATCTTAGGGCTGAGTATCAGGAAATCATTGTCTGAAGAGATGGATGTATTTCAGGTAAATTACATTTTTTTTTCAGTTGTACGTCCAATTAACTAGGTTACAGAATTTTTGTGTGTGTGTGTGTGTGTGTGTGTGTGTGTGTGTGTGTGTGTGTGTATCTACATTTCAAACAATGTTCAGTTTTCTGCCTCATCCTAAACTATAAAAATATCTTCAGGTTTTCAACTTCCAACACACTCAGGTTTTTGTAACATCTGCATTAGGCTATGTATTGTCACTGTTACTTATAGCTTGATACCATGGTCAAAAATGGATTATTATTGCTTTTTTAATCCAAGACATTACTTCATGCTTTCTATGTGAGTAATTGGTTCTGGCCTCCTAACACTGCATTAAACACGGGTCTCTTTGCAGACATTTTGTTGTTATTTTTATTAATCAGGTAAGTGAAGTTGCCCATTGCTGACCATTTTCAGTCAAGACAAGACAAAGACTGCAGATGAGGGGTATGTGTAATATACTGTATGTGGATAGCTTAGACTAGTCAATTAGCTAACATCTTGAGACTGAAGAAAACAAGTTCACCAAGTGAAAAAAAGAAAAAGAAAAAAAGAAAGAAAGAAAGAAAGAAGAAAAAATGCTTAGCTAGGATTTTTGAAATTATACACATGCTTTTACTCAACTTCTACAGCTTCCAGAATGTAGATGCCCCAACACATATACAACTTCAACGAGAGCAGTGCAAGTTTCTGGAGAATATACCTAGTATCACTGCCAAGAGGAAAAACTGTGTGACAGATTGCAAAAGATGCAGGTTAGTATTGCAGGAGGCCTTCACTGCCAAGGAAAACTATTCTGAATCAGCTACTCTGTTCTGCCCCTTTTATGACAGCACACAGGAATGTGGAGAATACCTACATAATAACAAATATTTCATGGTCATCCTTGTTCTATTCATTGACTGCTGTGACACAGACAGTCAATGGGTTTCAGAAACATTCTACATTAATGAATCCCATTACCTAGTCAAGTATAATATTAAAATGGAGGTGTTTCCAATCTCATAGTCCCAGAAAAATATAACCGGTGGCTTTCTTTTCAATGCTTCTTGTATTTCATCCATACTACTGCAGGCATGGCATGGAAAATGGTAGTATATGCATAGCAGCAAAGATGAACACGTCATTTGGAATGCAGTGAATGTGTGCAGCTACCATGCATGAAAATGTTAATTGTAAATAACAGTTAAGGTCATCCCCACTATACAAAGGGAACTACAAGGTGTTTGCAATCACTGTGCAGGCATGTATGTACCCATCACCCAGCACAATAAGATTTTACGGTGGCACTGTTGACTGTACCCCAGTATACAGCAATGTAATTGCAGTCATTTGAGTTTTCATTACATAGTACATGCAGTTACATTTCCAGAATACTCTGTGAGTTACAGTCAATGCCAAAATGGTCCATTGGCGTTGATGTCATACACCAGTGATGGCAAACCTATGACCCATGTGTCAAAAGTGCACACACCACAATGTTTTGGGTGACACGTCAGTGATCACCAACACCCGACTTACCAAGGACACTGCTTTTGCATTCGTTGCTCATGTGACGTGCACTGAATTGTTTTGTGGCAGGAGCTTTTGACATGCCAACCCAAAAGGGTTGCCATGACTGTCTTACACTGTTTAACCATTTTTTTTTTTTAGAATATTATCCAAATTTATATTTAAACAGTTTAAAAATGTACCTTCAGCCCTTGGCTGTTTCCAAGCCACAGCTGCCCTCACTTGTTCTTTAACACCATGTACAATACACCACTGTTTTTCATTCACCTCCCATCATGTAATGAAGAAAACAAAAAGTGACTGAGTGCTTGATTCGGAACATTTTTTTCCTGCAAGAAATTAGCCAAAGTGAACTATTTAATAAAAGAGTTTCATATTTTTATACATTTCAGTCATAAAGGCCCTATAAAATAGTGAAAGGACATTATTTTCCTTTGGTTTTCTAGATTTTCGTATTTTCATTTATTCAAAAATAATTCCAGGACAACCAAAATATAGTTCAACCGATTTACTGGAAATATAAAATGTAAACAAAATATAGTGTTAAATATAACAATAATGAAAGCGGAGAACTTATTCAAACAGACAAATATAATGACAATATTTATATATTTGTTTTAAGAATAAATGATTGAACATACCTGAAGATTCAATTAACTTCAATTATATTTTTTTAAGAATCAATAATTGAACATACCTGAGGATTCAATTAACTCTGTGTAGGCTTAGCATGAAGCCTACAAAGATTTTAAATGTTTAAGTGGTGAGCAGCAGCACTAATTACATATTCATGCCACTGACTGCATTTAAACTTAAATAAGCATGGTTTTGTGGCTGGTAACATGGACAGCAGTAGACTTGTAAACCTTTTTACCTACAGACAAACTAGATCAATGAGTTTGTGAGTTTGTGCAGTATGCCAGAAAGATTACTAGTGTTATAAAAAGCAATGTATATAGTTCCAGCACATCATATGAAAGTCTATACAGCGCAGACTATTGTGGAAACCTGAGTCAAGCATACTAAACAAAAGGTGTTTTAATGATCCTTAACAGTAAATTGACTGCCATTAAAATAAACAGTCAAGGGAACTGTGTGTATTGAATAGGGACACATAGATGAAATGTGGGCAAGAACACAGGGAAAGAGGACAGGTGAAATGTCAATCTACAGCAGATAAGGGCATGTCAAAGAAAACAGTTGTAGCAAGATCCCTGATCACACATCAACATGATGCAGTATGCACTGCACAGTGAATGTATATTATGAGACTGTCTGTCACACAAGATGACATAACAATGGAAAAGTTTTCTTTGTGATATAAGCATCCTGACATGAACAATGGAGGACGTATATCAGGGATGTTATATACAACAGGGGTTAGGTGCATATTGTGAAAATGTGCAAAATGAGTTGCCTGACTATGACTGTAATGTCAGCAGAAGTCTCAACTGTAGATCAATGTGTGTGTACATACATTTAAGAAGCTATCCAAGGACTTGCACAAGTGTATAAATACTGAGCACGTGTGAGCCTGACTGCCATTTTGTAGTAAGCTGTTGAGATGTAAGCATGTATGTATGTAAGGTCTGTCTGTTAACCAGTTCATTTGTATTCTATGATGCTGATTCCATCCTGATGGGTTTCTATGTATTAAAGCATCTAAACAAAATACCCCACCTGTTTGTCATCTATGTTAGAGAAGGATGAGCGATATGGTGTTAGAACAGGCATGTCTAAAAACGACATGGGGCCAAAATGGAAGCCAGATTCATTAATTTAAGTCCAAGAGGCACCTGGTTGGTATTGGAGGAATATACAGCAGTGAATCATCCCTACTGCACGTATAATTCATAAAATAGGTCAGAAACAAACTTCAGATGTTAAAACTTGCTCAAGCTATTTCTTATTCACAAAATATAAAACAAAACATATAGAACACTTTAAATTATATTCGAATAAATCAATATGTCACATATTGATAAAATATTTGAATTACTACAGAACATGTTTGAAATAAAGTCCAATTGCATAAAATGAAGAAAATAAGGGGAAATGACTGCATTTTCACTAAGTATATATTTTTTGTATTACTGCGGTGGTGGTGCTGCGGTAGCGTTGTCGCCTCACAGTAAGATGTTGTCCTGTTCGATTCTCAGCTAGAGCGTCTTCTGTGTGGAGACATGCGTGAATGGGTGTACCTTCGCTGAAGGTTGTGAGTCAGGGCCGGCAACTCGGCACGTAAAAATCTACTGCCAGTCAATAGCGGACTGGAGTTCCGCTGTGGCGACCCCTAACCAGTAAAAGACACAACAACATATATTTTTTGTATTAATTAAAGATATCCAAGTTATCAAAAGTATATGAAGTGTTTGCATGTTTGTGCAATAATACAGTAAAGTTATTTCACAAAATACAGCCATTACAGAGAACATTTCGTAAAGTAAATTTTTTCGAAGAGCTTATTGTTCATTTGAATGTTATTACAGACACACATAGCAAACTTGTTCATAAATAATTACAAGGGCCATATTTTCAGTGTGTTTGTGCATACTTTGTGGGCATGGCAGACAGATTTTGAAAACCCAGTGCACTTGTGTATGACAATAATATTGCAGAGAACTGGAGATCATTTATTCTATTTACTTTAGATGGGTCAGAAGCCACTGAAAGGGAATGTTCATTTGTGTATGCACCTGCTATCTTTGCTGGAGAGGGGAAAACCATCATTTTGTTGTACCGGCTGAGTCAAGGGAGAACCCTCAGTGCTTAAAATGCAAATTTAGAGAAATGTGTAACCCCCAGACAAACATTACAATGGAAAGGCACTTATTTTATTCAAGGGATCGAAAGCCTGGTGAAACTTTTGCAGCATATATAATTGATTTTAGAAACAAATCTTAAAAGTGCAGATTTGGTGATTTAAGGGCTGAGTTGATAAAAGACAGACTTTTGTGTGGTATTAAAGATGATGCTGTGAGAAAGATTCTGCATTATGACAGCGATTTAACTTTAAATAAGTATTGTAAGGATGTAGCTAGCAAGTTAGGCTGGTGCAAGGCAAGCGAGTATGTTAGTCCCAAAAAAGAAAAATGCCAGCACCTCGGAGAGTCAGACAAATAGGTTTTATTTGACTTCAAAAAGCAAGTAATTAGACCGGTTTCAGCTCAAAGCTTTCCTCAGTAATACATTGAAATAATTGCAAGAAGCCCTTATATAGCTGAAATTTGCAGATTCATGACATCATTTCCTATAATTAATTAGGCATAAAAATATAATAATAGTATAGGGTCACAAATAATACATTATTGAAATATCATCCATCAATAAATGAGTTTACTATCAAAATATCAATATGACATAACTCTGTAATAAAACAGAGAATAGAAAAAATAATAAAAGAAAAGAAAATAGTGATTTGTACAATAAGGATTAAATTACTTACTGCAAAATCATAACTTGTCATTTAGCCCTGGGGGAAAAAGTCCCCCTAGTTTAATAATCCACCTTCTCTCCTTTGTGTTAAGAATATCGTGCCATCCTGATTTGAAAGAGCGATCTCCCAAAATTCGATCAATAATAGTAAAGGTGAATCTTGCATTTGAATGTTTAGTTGTATGTTTATAAAGTGCATTAGTAATTCTGTGGTTTCTGATGTCCCCCAAGTGTTCTGAAATTCTAATGCGAAACTGCCTTGATGTCTGGCCAATGTAAAATGCCTGACATGTACAGGTGGCTAAATAGATTATCCAATCTGAACTGCAATTTCCGAACAAATTGATGTCATATACCTGACCTGGCATCACAAATTATTCAAAGCGTACCAAATACAAAACATAACCCCAAGGGGTTTGAGATGCAAAATACAACCACTTGTGGCTAATCCAGATGAGACTCTAATTAAAGAGTGGCAAATAGCGCAACAAGAAGCGGCGATGGCTAGGGTCAACATATTGTCATCCTATTATGAGAGAATTATTAAGAATAATATAGAGCAGGTTGAAAAAACTTGCCACTCACTCAAACAGCATGAGGGGACTAGTAATTTTCAGGATTGTTTGAACAAGTTAGCCAAGGAGGCCTCCACTTTGGAGAATAGTTTAAAAAGTAAGAAATTACACAAATTCAATGTATTACTGAGGAAAGCTTTGAGCTGAAACCGGTCTAATTACTTGCTTTTTGAAGTCAAATAAAACCTATTTGTCTGACTCTCCGAGGTGCTGGCATTTTTCTTTTTTGGGACTAACTTTAAATAAGTCCATTGAGATTTGACAGATATACGAGTTCACAGAAAAGCACACAAATATGCTCACAAATGAGAGATGCATGCTTCCAGTAACTTATATAGCTCATGTTGATAGTATGCAGCATGTGGTTAAAAGAAAAAGGCCCAAGCACAAGGCAGCAACTGTAGCCTCTGCAGCACTCACTGGTAAATCCCAGAGCTTTTGGGCAAATTCCAGAGTTTGCACTGTCTCAGTGAAGCATAAGAGTGAGTTAGCAAATAGGCATAAGGGTGAGGGTGTGTGCTTACGCAGTTTCATTACCAGCTGTCATAATTGTGGTGGAAATCATAAATCTAAAAGGCAAAAATGTTTAGCTTTTGGTCAGCAATGCCACAAATGCAATAAGTGGAATAATTTCAAGAGTTTTTGTAAATCAAAAGGCCTACATTCTTTTATTAAAAGGGAACATTTTAAGAAACAAGTTGATCAATTAGAAAACTGCAACCCTACTCTTTATGTTGATGGTGTGTCAGTGCGTCATGAAACAGTCAATGCAGTAGATTTATGGGCAAAGAATGAAGCATTTTGTACTGTTCAGATAAATGGAAAACCCATAGAGTTCAAAGTTGACACAGGTTCTAAGTGCAATGTTATATCAGCAGAAGTATTTGCTGGAGTGTGTCATGCTGAACGGCTTGATTTGGCAAAATGTGTGAAGCTTGTTGCTTATGGTGGTGAGGAAATTCAGACTGAAGGCTCAGTAGTGCTTTCATGTTACTCTGCTGGGAGATGCCACGACTTGTTATTTAATAGGTTCATAGGCTCATAGGTGTGTACTAGGCTAATGGCCCTGGAGCCTTTACAAGCCTAACCCATAGGATTACCCTGGCATTGTGCCATCCGAACTTAGTTCCTAGTGCCTCTGTCGAGCAGAGCCACTGCAGTGATCCCCAGGGTGAATTTTCTATTTCTCATCCACTCATCAAAATTTCCTCTTGAAGAGGGCCATTGAGGTGCTCTGCTTGACATGTATGGGAAGTCTATTCCATAGCATGGGCAGTCTCTGGGTTATGAACCTGTCCCTCCAGCATGTTCTGTTGATTGTGGTAATGAGGTTGAGGTCTCTGGAGCATGTGGTGTGGAGGGATTGGGATTTCTAATAGATGTAGCATTTCTAACAGAGCTGGGTCAGACATGGCTTTGTAAGTCAAGCAGAGATTGCCTCTAAGTAGGCAATATGAGATAGAGAATAGTTGGAGTTTTTTGAGTCTGTCCATATAGGACAAGTGTTTAAGGCCTAGGATCCTCTTTGTGAGGTACTTTTGCAGCCTCCCCAGTTGTTGCAGGTCTCTAGTGCGGTACATGCCAAATGGGGCATTGTACTCGATGATTGGCCTAATGAGGGAAGAGTAGAGGGAGACAATGACCTCTTTCTTCCTGGATGCAAAACCCTTAGTAATGAGGTGTGCCACATGGAAGGGCTTTCTGACCACAGTAACAACGTAGTGGTCAAAAGAGAGGTTGCTGTCAACCTGTGTTCTCAGATCTCTTTTAACACCTTCTGTGTTCAGTGGACTACCATCAACATGGTAATTCAAGGAAACTGGGTTTTTCCCAAGGGAGATGATGACACATTTTTTGACATTGCGCTTAAGGCCATGGTTCTGACACCAGTCGGTGGTGTCATTGAGGCCTTTCTGTAGGATGTCAACATCACTTGGAGAGTTAATAATAGCTCCCAGCTTGCAATCATCTGCAAACTTTGTCAGCCAGAGTCCCTTCTTGTTGACCTGGTCTTCAGATAAGTAGATACCAAACAGGAAGGGACCCAGGACCGAACCCTGTGGGACTCCACTCATGACTGGTCGGCAGTCTGACTTGGAGTCAGCTACTTTCACATTATGGGTTCTATCTGTGATCCAGTTTGCAACCCACCTAGTGATATAGGGGTTGATGCCTAGCTTAGTGAGTTTTTCTATGATTCCTGAGCGGGGAATGGTATTAAAGGCCTTGGCCAGATCAAGGTAGGCTGTATGAACCACCTTGCCTTCATCCACAGCTCTGGTGACTGACTTAAAGAAGTTGACCAAGTTGAGCAGGCATGACCTACCCTTCACAAAACCAAACTGTGTAGGATCCAGAGTTTGGAGACTCCCATTATCCTTGTTTATTAGTATATGAGAGAAAACACTATACCGGGTACCACACAATAATGTCTTTATTTAAACAAAGTAAAAAGGAGAGGTGAGCGCTTTCTCAACCTTCGTTGCTTCATCAGACAAAGAATTAACTGTTCAACTGCTTGTTTTATATCACTCTCAGTCAAAAATTTTTTTCAATTAGTGACATCATACAACTTTTGAAAATTTAAAGGCATATATGACAAGAATATTGTAAAATACGCATATGAATATAAAATATATATACAAAAATGTAAAGTATGTTCATATTTATGCATATCTAATTTAAAACAGTTAAATAATCTCATTAAAAATGCATATATATAAAAAATGCATATAAATAAAAATGCATAGTATATTCATATTTATGCATATCTAATTTAAAACAATTAAATAATCTCATAAAAATGCATATATAAAATATATATATATATATATATATATATATATATATATATATATATAAAAAGAATGAATAATACAAAATATATAATATAAGAAATATATGTATATATATATATATATTTTTATTTTGTGCAAAAAATTAATTGTGTTGAAGGCGTCTAGCTTTAAGAAATGGAACCAGTGATGTACAACCATTTAAGCCTGGATATCTATCAGCATTGAGCTTGATAATCCATCTTTGTTCTCGGCTCTCTGTGAAATTTTCTATATCTCCTCCCCTCACATTTCTATGTATATGTTGTAAAACAAAGAACTTGAAAGAGTGTGAAGGGTCAGTGTTTAAAACATGTTGAGCAAGAGCACTAGTAGTTTTGTTATTTCTGATGTCTCTTATGTGTTCCAATATTCTATCCTTTAAGTTTCTATTTGTTTTTCCTATATAGAAGGCATGACATATTTGGCAGAAACAGAAATAAATAACATCTGTGGTTTTACAGTCTGCATATGAATGAGAGTATAGTGTAAAATTTCTAACAGGATGAATATATGGTGTAGTACTATGAATATGTGTACAAGCAGTACAAGACCTACAAGGAAAAGTACCTTTGCGTCTGGAATTATAGGTAGTTTTTTTTTTTTTTTTTTTGACGTCTTTATTACACAATTGTTGTTTTAATGTTAGATTATTTCTGAAACTGAAACTAGGTGCATTACCAATGAAAGAATGTAAACAAGGAATCTCATGTAAAATGTGCCAATGTTGTTTAATAATATTAGTATACTGATTAACTTTACTAGCATACTGAAAAAACGCTCTAATGCTATTATTTTGTGTATTATTTCTCAAATTACTGCTATCTGACGTAATAGAATTAGAAGATTGAAAGTACGCTTTACATTTAGAGTCCCTGAGTGTCCAAGCATCAGAAATAGTTCTATCTATTTCATCCATATGATATCCTCTTCTTAAAAAATCAGTTTTCAATTTATTCAAAGCTAGTACTGCATCATTATCATTGTTGTGTAATCTTAATGTTCTGTATACCTGCCCCTTGAGCACATTTCTTGGAATGTGTCTAGGATGCATACTGGTTTTGTAAAAAAGGAGTAAAGTAAAAAGGAGAGGTGAGCTCTTTCGCAACCTTCGTTGCTTCATCAGACAAAGAATTAACTGTTCATCTGCTTGTTTTATATCACTCTCAGTCAAAAATTGTTTCATTTATACCTGCTAGAAAGGCTAATCTTACAGAATGATTAAAGTCCTTAAATTATTAGGCAGGAATTTGTCTCTAAAAGTTTTGTTCCCAAACAATGTTACAAATAATATGAATGTGTTTAAACAGCCTAGCACTTTCATTCCTTATACTCCCCCGAGTATACAAAGATTCCTTGATATATGTGAAACATCTTTTAGGCAGATATATGATGATAATTTGAGTGACTATTACTATGGAAATCTAAATACAAGTGAATATAGAGCACTGAATGAACTAAAGAACTTGAATTCTGTCGTTATTAAACGGGCAGATAAAGGTGGAGGTATTGTTATTTTAGATAAGCAATTGTATGTACAACAAATGTATAAGTTACTGCTTAATAATGATACATACAGAGGAATCTCAAAAGTTACAGCGAATGCCATCATTGATAAAGTGTCTTTTTTGATTTTTGACTTATTAATTACTGATTTAATAGATGAACCATTGTTTAAATACTTTAATGTCTTGAATCCAACTATTCCTAAGATTTATGGTTTACCAAAGGTTCATAAAGACAGAAGTCTGCCACCAATGCGTCCCATAGTCTCAGGCACTGGTTGGTGTACAGAACCACTGTCTATTTATGTTGAAAGTACACTGCATGTGCTCTTAGACAAATGTGAAAATATTTTAAGAGACACCAAAATGTTTCTAGAGAAATGACATAATAGAATTGAAAGTTTATCAGATATTAATGATTTTGCTCTTGTTACTATGGATATAGAGTCATTGTTTACAAGTGTCCCGAATACATGGGGCATTAATATGATTAGAAATTTTCTTACAAGAAATAATTGCTTCACCAATGAAAAAGTACAACTTATATGCAGTTTGTTAGAGATTATTCTAGAAAATAATGTTGTATATTTTGAAGAACAATTCTTTCTGCAACAGATCGGCGTTGCCATGGGCACACCATGTGCAGATAGTTATGCTAATCTATCTCTTACATTCTGGGAACAAACACATGTCTTTTCTGATAAGAATCCATTTATTAGTCAGCTTTTATGGTATACACGTTTTGTGGATGATGTTTTTTATTATGGAAAGGCAATATATCTGAGCTTATATTATTTATTAACTATTTGCATACAACTACTGATTTTCTGAGATTCACATACAAATTTTCTACATCTGAGATTGATTTCTTAGATGTACATATAATCAAATCAGAGTTGACAGGTTTTACCAGCAAAATTTTTCACAAACCCACGAAGAAAAATACATACCTTCACAAAACCAGTATGCATCATAGACACATTCCAAGAAATGTGCTCAAGGGGCAGGTATACAGAACATTAAGATTACACAACAATGATAATGATGCAGTACTAGCTTTGAATAAATTGAAAACTGATTTTTTAAGAAGAGGATATCATATGGATGAAATAGATAGAACTATTTCTGATGCTTGGACACTCAGGGACTCTAAAGGTAAAGCGTACTTTCAATCTTCTAATTCTATTACGTCAGATAGCAGTAATTTGAGAAATAATACACAAAATAATAGCATTAGAGCGTTTTTTCAGTATGCTAGTAATGTTAATCAGTATACTAATATTATTAAACAACATTGGCACATTTTACATGAGATTCCTTGTTTACATTCTTTCATTGGTAATGCACCTAGTTTCAGTTTCAGAAATAATCTAACATTAAAACAACAATTGTGTAATAAAGACGTCAAAAAAAAAAAAAAAAAAAATACCTATAATTCCAGACGCAAAGGTACTTTTCCTTGTAGGTCTTGTACTGCTTGTACACATATTCATAGTACTACACCATATATTCATCCTGTTAGAAATTTTACACTATACTCTCATTCATATGCAGACTGTAAAACTACAGATGTTATTTATTTTTGTTTCTGCCAAATATGTCATGCCTTCTATATAGGAAAAACAAATAGAAACTTAAAGGATAGAATATTGGAACACATAAGAGACATCAGAAATAACAAAACTACTAGTGCGCTTGCTCAACATGTTTTAAACACTGACCCTTCACACTCTTTCAAGTTCTTTGTTTTACAACATATACATAGAAATGTGAGGGAGGAGATATAGAAAATTTCACAGAGAGCCGAGAACAAAGATGGATTATCAAGCTCAATGCTGATAGATATCCAGGCTTAAATGGTTGTACATCACTGGTTCCATTTCTTAAAGCTAGATGCCTTTAACACAATTAATTTTTTGCACAAAATAAAAATATATATATACATATATTTCTTATATTATATATTTTGTATTATGCATTCTTTTTATATATATATATTATATATATGCATTTTTATGAGATTATTTAATTGTTTTAAATTAGATATGCATAAATATGAATATACTATGCATTTTTATTTATATGCATTTTTATATATATGCATTTTAATGAGATTATTTAACTGTTTTAAATTAGATATGCATAAATATGAACATACTTTACATTTTGTATATATATTTTATATTCATATGTATTTTACAATATTCTTGTCATATATGCCTTTAAATTTTCAAAAGTTGTATGATGTCACTAATTGAAAACATTTTTTGACTGAGAGTGATATAAAACAAGCAGTTGAACAGTTAATTCTTTGTCTGATGAAGCAACGAAGGTTGCGAAAGCGCTCACCTCTCCTTTTTACTTTGTTTAAATAAAGACGTTATTGTGTGGTACCTGGTATAGTGTTTTCTCTCATATACTTCTCTTTTTTTATATACTGGGTTTTACCTGTATAGCCATTTTGCTTTTCATTTATTATTTCCTTGTTTATTAGGTCCATGATAGCGTGTTCCATAGCTTTGCATCTCAGACTCATCTGGCTTATTGGGCGATAATTCCCGGGGTCTGTAGTCACTCCTCCTTTGTGGAGAGGGATGACTGTAGCAGTGCTCCATTCATTAGGGACAAAGCCTGAGGTGAGGCTGTGATTGAACAGGG
>NC_056736.1:120910987-121025987 GCF_019279795.1 Protopterus annectens | reverse complement strand
TTTTCCTGGCTGGCTCCCTGTAGCCATAGATCCCCCTCTGACTCCTCCTGCCTCCTATTGCCAATACTTAGCGTAAGGGCCTCCCTGTCATGGTAAGGTTTCATCATGTTAACATGGCACAGTTTGCACCCCTGCCTCCTGCCTAGCAGTTCTACCATGTAGTTAACATCACTGACCTTCCTTACCACCTTGTAGGGACCCTCCCAAGCTGTCTGCAGATTGTTGTGTCTTCTAGGAATGAGAACCATTACCTGCTGCCCAACAGCATACTCTCTAGCTCAAGCATTCCTGTCATACCAGACGTTTTTTCTGCTGTTGGGCTTCTGCCAGGATCTCCTGGACCAAGTTCTTTAGTGCCCTGAGCCTTGTCCTGAAGTTCAGGACATATGCCACAACAGTCTCCTTGTGAGATTCACACTTACCTTTCCATTCATCTCGAATCATATCTAGAGGTCCCCTCACTCTATGCCCGAAGAAAAACCTTAAAGTGTGAAAAACCTGTGGATACCTGGGGAACCACTCTGTAAACAAACAACAGATGAACAAATATTTGTCCCACTCCCTCTTAAACTGGTGTGCAAATACATATAGCATCATCTTGAGGGTAGAGTTTAACCACTCATCAAGACCATTAGTCCAGGGATGGTAGTGGGTGGTCTTTAGGTGCTTCACCCCACAGTACTTCCACAAACAAGCCAACAGGTCTGACATGAAATTAGCACTTCTGTCAGTAACTATTTCTTTTGGGAAACCTACCCTGATGAAAATCTCTAACAAAGCATTTGCCACCTTTGTTGCCTCAATTGAGAACAGAGCCACTGCTTCAGGGTATCTGGTAGAATAATCTAATACCACTAGGATATACCTTTTCCCTGTGGAACCTAGGGTACTCAGAGGCCCCACAATATCCGTAGCTACTCTCTGAAATGGCTGCTGAATCACAGGCAAAGGCATCAAAGGAGTTTTCACCTTGTCTCCTGCCTTGCCTACCGTTTGGCACTCCTCACATATCCTGCAGTACCCTGTTACATCTCTGGAAATCCCAGGCCAATAAAAGTTCTGTGTAATACATCTCTTTGTATGTTTTATGCCCATATGACCTGCAAAGGGACTATCATGGGCTATGGCTAGAAGTTCCAGATGGTAGGCTCTGGCCACTACTAACTGCTGTATTCACTCACCCTCTAGACCTCCCTCAGGGGTCCACTGTCTATGCAGTAACCCATTGTCCCAGTATATAGATTCCCCCCTTCCCCTTGAGAATTAGGTGTCTAACTAGCTACCTCCCTCAGGCATTGTAATGTAGGGTCTGAGAGCTGAGCCAGTTTCAACTATCGCTCTGTAACTCTTCCCAGCTCCCCCATCCACAGGATAATATGGTATCCTTTGACAGCAGTGCCTCACTGTCAGCCTGGGTACTACTATTCATCTCCGCCCTTGCAGTCACTCTGTCCAAGGGAACATCAGTACCCACAAGCAGCTGTGGCTCACCTTCAGTCTCACTGCTACAGTGTAGCCCCCTCCCTGAAGTAAGCACCTCACCAGTCCTGGCTGCAGATGTGTGGTCTGTCTGGGTCCTTCCCAGGCTACCAGGCCCACATGCTTGTCTCCAAGCCTGGCTACGTGTAACTGGATGAACACTTAGTACTGTATTATCAAAATTATTCCCTATCAGGACATCTGCAGGGTGGTAGTTTGGTACCCTTGTTGTCCTGAGACAACCTACTGTTGGCATTTTGTCATTCCCACTTACTGGCTCTCCCACCTTTTGTTCCACACCTTGCCTCAATGGACATCTATAGCTACATGGCCCCACTATATGCATTTAAAACATTTAACCCTTGGTCCTGGACGTGTACCTAGACTAGTGGCTTCCCTAATACTGGTGGACTTTGTTGGGGCAGTCTGGGCTGCCCACCATGGGATCCCTTAGTCTTGTGAGCAGCACTGGGTGTCCCTTTCCTGTGCAGTGATGCCCTTCTTGCTAGGTATAGGTCTCCCTTCTTCCCCAACTCATCTGCAGTAGTACATTGTCTACCACTAACCAGATTCTCATGTCCTCAGGCAAAGTGCTAAGGGCTTATTCCCTCACCAAAAGGTCTGCCAGTTCTTCAAAGGTGGTGCCCTGATATCCACTCATCCTTCTATGAAAATAATTGCTTAGTTCAACAACATATTTACACACACTTTTATCTGCCTTACATCTATGCTCAGAAAACGTTTCAAATAAGGTTCAGGTGTTAACTTAAAACATTCTAGCAAAGATTTATTTACACCATTATAATTTAAACAATCACTGTCAGACAGTTTGAAAAGAACAGTTATAGCTTTACCATGGAGTAAGGGGGTCAGGAACCGTACCCAGAGCCCTTGGTCAACATTATACTGTTTACATACCCTCTCAAACATATGAATGAAACTGCCAGAGTTATCCCCTTCTGTAAATTGTGGAAGAAATGCACTGATCTTTGTTGCTTCTGGGGTTCAGATACCCCCTTCCCCATTACCTCCATGACTGTGGCGAAGACTCAGCATCTCCTTTTCTTGTTTCCTCTGCCTCTCCTTCTCCTCAGCTTCCAGGCATTGCAGTTTCTCATTCTCCTCGGCTTTCAGATGTCTCAGTATCTCTGCTGCTTCTTTTTCCAAATGCTTAGTCTCTAGATCAAGTATCTTTAACTCAAGATGGATTTTTAAGTCCTCTGTAGAAAGGCTGAGCTGCCCATTTTCTGAGAGTTGTACATCTCCAAGGCCAGTCTGATTGTCCTCCTGGTTGCTATTCTGTGATGCAGCTGTGACTAAATCTGCAATCATGTCTGCCTTAGTCAAGATGGCATGCACCAGTCCTTTAGGCTGGCACATCTCAGACAACTGGCTCCTTGTCAGCTTGCCATACTCCCCTGCTGGCATGCTTGCCTGCTATCCCTAACTAAACAAGCTAACAAAACAAACAAAAAAAAAAACAATTGTGATATGAACTCTGAATATTCACTGCATGGCTGATTGAGAGTTCAAACACCTTCAATGATGACTGTACACAGGCTACAGGAATTAATATGTGATTTGGCTAACTCACCACTGTCACCCAAGTAATATGTGATGTGGGTGTCCCACCACTGCTAACCAATTAATATGTGATGCCACAGCACTGGCCCAGTAATCAAGGAGCCTCAATCCTCACCACTAACACCAGTGAGGGTTGTACACATTGGGAGGATGACAAGTACACACACAATAAAGTACAATTTCCCTTAAGAGCACACAGTGATCAAAGTCAATATGGGGCTGGTTTCTCCATCCTTATCCAGATCCCCAGTAAGACTACCCACTGGCACAGCAATAGAGTTGAGTCATTTGCCAGGATTCCAAACCAAACCCTCTCAGCACTCTCACTGTCCAACCAGTGCTTTGTGTCCCTGCCCAAGTAGCTGACACACACACACACACACACACACACACACACACACACACACACACACACACACACACACACACACACACACACACACACACACACTTTTAGATTTTATTTATACACAAACACAAACCTGGGAAAAGCTAGCACAGGTTTACTAGCTATGCCCATTTCTGCCCAGACCATAAGATAGTTATCACTGCCAGCAGAACCCCTTATGAACTACTTTAAGGCCCTTTCCAAAGGGTGACCAGTCTTATTGTGTAATATTACTATTATCCAAATGGTAAGTGTGACCAAGACTTTCAAGGCTATCGGAGAAGCCTATACAGTGTCACCAAATACATATGAAAGAACTCTAAGAGCTTAAATATCTGTAAACAAACCAGCCACAATTAAAGAGTTTAAATATATTTAAAAATAAATAATAAAAGAACCACACAATATTTAATAACTCAGCACAGTGACTACAGAGTTCAGAATCACATAAAATATTTTAAAACAACATTGCAGGACAGTCTCAAATAAATACAGAAAACATCTAAACTAATCATTACTATATTCCTATCTATATCTAAAATATACTTTTAACTAGTTACTTACTATTAGCAAGGCAGAAGTGCTGAAGAGGGATGTTTCCTGGTCCAAAGACAAATACAAAATGCCCAGTCTCTGACAAGAGATCCCAAATTAATATCAAAACATTAGTGCTGAGTCAGCTGCATGACATCACTATTTGTCACCTGCCTTCAGTTCCCAGGCTAACAGATACCAACAGAATTTAACATTTCACTGTGAAAAGTACTTATCTCTCAGATGTGCAGCTACTAGGAAGTCACAGAGCAATAAAAACACCTTACATTCCAAACCTACTAATTATTTCTGTTTCAAGACAATAGAACGAAACCTCTAGCTGTAGACATCCTGTCTCTTTCAGTTAAACTGGAAGATAAACACAGTCATAAAACCATTCACATATTTTCTTAGAGTTTGCAAGTTAACTCTGTTCTTTTCCAGTATGATATACTGCTGTTACATTGCTGAAGCTCAGTACATAACATACAGTTCAACACACACTTCTGCACCAGTAGTTTAATATCCACTTAACATATAGTTCTCTTACACTTGTAAGACAAGCTTATGGATCATATTAATATTCGCAAATGACATATGAGTATTTACAAAATTCCAGATAGCTGGGTTGGCAGTGTCAGATTTCTATATAAATCCTATCAATATTTTCAAGTGACATATAATTATTTACAAAATTCTAGCTAGCTGGGTCTGGCAGAATTTTGGTTTGTCACAAACCCAAATGCCTTGAAACTCAATTTCTTCCTAGAAATCTGTCAGTGTAACCTCCCAAGTTTCTCTACTGCTCTACAAGCAACTCAGTTGTACAATGAGCAGTGTTTCCACCTTCAATAGAACAAGCACCTTTGTTAGTCATAGCAAAAATCTGGTCAAACTAGCCCACTCCCTTCCCTAATAGTACATATGATAAAAACCTGCTATAATGAATGGGCAGTTTCCCCTCATTTCACCTGCTGTCCTTTTTAACATGGGCATCCTGAGGCAATGTAGTAACTGCATCATATATACTGACAACCACTTACTCCTAAAAATAGATATCCTTTGTGAGAGATGGAATTACACTATGAAATTGGAATCAGTTCTCTCATGCAACAAAAGATCAGACATCAAACAGGTTAGTTAGCACACACACTTCACCTCTCACACAAAATTAGGTCACAACACATAAACCCACATACACGGAGGAACTCACTGGAAGCTTACCAAAAGATCAGAAACCTCCCCATCATAAACCATTTGTACACACTGCTATGCAAATAGAAACCACTATGCATTAAAACACATGCACCAGTCTCTCAGGAAATAAGCCCTTAAAACAAAACACCTCAAAACCTAATGTTTTGGTCATAGGTGACTCCATAGTGAGACACACATATGTCCCCCTCACCAGGCTGGACAAAGATCATGCTCAGCTGCCTGTCAGGTGCCAGGATCCATCAAATCACACACGGAAAGCCACTCAACAAGAAGTACCGTTATGACTCTGTCATAATCCATGTTGGGGTGAATAACTTAAGACGTACCTCACTGAACTATATGAAGAGAGACATGACTGAACTCTCAGATTACATGCCCAGACAAATATGACCCTAACCCTAAGCAGCATTTTACCTTCACCAAGGATGATGCAACAATATAAAGAAAAACTGATTGACCAGCAATTGACTTAGCTTGTGGTGTCAGTCCAGGGGGATTCAGTATCTGTCAGCCTCGAAAGACATGATTGACAAGCCACACTACTTTGCCAGAGATGGTCTACACCTGTCTCCTCTAGGCTTTAGGATACTAGCAAAGGTGCTTGCCTCCATAGTGCTTTTTTTAAGCAATGTCAAAACAACAAAATTTCCAATGTAACAAAATCCACTCGAGACAAACTCAAGGTTCTGCTGATTAATGGTTGGAGTTTAAACATGAAACTCCACCCACTGGAATCACTCTTCACCATGGAAGATGCTGATGTCTGCACAATCACTGAGACATGGTCCAAGGCGGGGGGGAGCACCTCGGCTGTGCAAGGTTACAATGCCTTCCACATATTCAGACCTTAAAATGAGTGTGAATGAGCCAGAAATGGAGATGTATCCATCTTCATTAAAGCCAAGTACATCTTGAGACTGGTCAAACAGTAAAACTCTCTTGAACTACTCTATGTTCAATTAACTATAGGCAAAATACCCTGCTAGCTATAGATCCCCTGCCATGAAACAAGCAAAGCACATCACCTACCTGGACTTACAGTAGTCACTTTCCATACAGCCCAACACCTTAGTTATGGGAGATTTCAACTATCCTTCCATTGGCTGAGTGACATACATGAACACGAACATGCACACTCAGAGGTTTCTGGACTTTGTCAATATAAATGCTCTGGAACAGATAGTCTGCACCCCCTCAAGGGGCTCAAATGTCCTACACATTGTATTCACCAACATGGGGGGGGGGGTGACTGCACTCCCCTCTGTGTGATGGCCTCCCTGGTAAGGTAGGACCATAAATCAATCTCATTTGAAGTAACTATTGGACCAGTCATCTCCATAGGAGTAAAAAAGCTAAAACACTTTTACAAAGCAAACTACAGCCTACTAAGTGATGGTATAAAAAGGTATATACCCCCTGCAATCACAGACAACAATGACTCCTATGCAGAAGTGCACAGAAATGACCTCTATAAACACTCAAGCAATGGTATAGACTCGGCTGCACCTGACTGGATTAAAACCAGGTCATCCCAAAAAAAAACTAACCACCCTGGTGGACCTCAAGTGTAAATAGATTATATAACAAAAGGAAGAAACCAATGTCTAAGAACAAGAGGGAACTGACTCACCAGAGGAAGAATTCCCTTCACAGCTTGAACAAGCAAATCAGAAATCTTATGTAGTCCTCCAAAGCTAATTACAAAGCTAAAATAGCATCCCTAGGTAAGGATAACATAAGGCATTCTTTAACTATGTCCAAAATCTAAAAGGGAATAGCCTAGCTATGTGCCAAACTGGTATTAGATGATACAACTTATACTATACTGGAGAAAATTGCCAACATGCTAGCTGACAGATTTGGTGCAAACTTCACCGCTCCCCATCACCACCAGCCATACCCCAAAGCATACCTAACACCAGTCCTCTGCCTAGTATCTCAAGAGATCAGGTCATGTAAAATTTCACACATGAGAGATATCATCTTTGGTCTTTCCTGATAAAATGAGATTTTAAATATTATGCATAAATCTTGAGAATAAGTTAAGATACTTTGCAGAACTGACCAGTTCTGAGGAAGCAAATCATGTTCTTTTATAAGAAACTGAGATTCTAGCCTCACTACAAATAACATTATTTCAAAATTATATAACATGTTAATTGTTTATAAGACTAGTATAAATCAAAGTTACTGGAACTTTATATTCAAAGGCTGTTCTTTTAATTTCTCACGACGAAAAGCAAAAAATGTTGTTATCTATCAGGCATACTTCATGGTGTCATTACTGCAGTATCCTTGCTTGGAAATATCTCCACAGGGCATTTATGACACCAGATAAGATAGTTAAAAATCAAAAATAACTTTAATGGATCCTGATGGAGATGTGCAGAACATACCAAAGCTGATTGGGCACATATTTGTTATGATTGTCCTAAATTAAAGGGTTATTGGAACAGCATAGATGATTTTCTCAAAGCATTATTCACTGATTCCTTTTTATTGTCTAAATCATTAGTTCTTTTCAATGTGAAGGAAGTTTTACTGTGGTCAATACTTGCTATCGCTAGAAAATGCATTACCAGAAGATGGAAAACTAGCTGCCCACCTTCTGTTGGGGATTTCTTGTCTTCAGCGAAAGACCTGGCAATCAAAGAAACTAAGACAAAAGAACTTAAAATTTATCTAAAGACATTTGTTAATAATCCTTGGACAAGCGTTTTAGCACTTATTGAGACTTTACAAATGGACCATAACTCTTTCTGAACTGGTACTTATACTTGGAACTTGTCAGACCTCCCAATCGTTCCGAATTACTTGGATTTGACCGAGTTTTGGGGTCCAAATGAAGGGGTGCAACGATTCCTGAGTGGCACCCCTTCATTTCCGATTTTTCTTTGCTTTTTTAAAATTTTCGCGCTGTCGGAGCTGACGTCATCATTTGCGCAATGACGTCAGCTCCGCCAGGCTACCAGCCAGTCAGAATTGAGCTCAAGGAGATCACATCATCATTTCCAGCTGGTTGAATTAAGTTGTGAAACGGTGGGAATTCGAGCCGGGATTAATGGCGGCAACACTTCTGATTCATCAGGGTTAATGGATGGCAGTAACAGTAGTTCACCGGGATTAATGGCAGCAACATGCCAGGAAGCTGAGCAGTTCGCCAAGCAAGCTGGCGGGCCGAACGAACAGAAGAAGAGCCGGGATGCAGGTAAGGAACGGTGTGTGTGTGTGTGTGTGTGTGTGTGTGTGTGTGTGTGTGTGTGTGTGTGTGTGTGCGCGCGTGTGTGTAAATATTGTAATCAACTTTGGTTTTACTTTTGACTCTATCTCTACAATATTTTTCTGTACATAAGACTGTGTAACAAGCATAACGATTTGCCCCAAGAATATGTTTGTTCCTAGACCCTTTAAAATTATTTTATTTTGCATTTTTATGCATTGTACTGTATACTATGCTTCTTGAATACTCGTGTTGTTTGTTTTTGTTTCTGGATTTTCAGGTCATGACAAAAAGAGCTTTCAAACCAACCACCTATTTAGTTACCAAATACTAGATAATAAAAAATAAATAAATAGCATTCTTGTGTGTTGATTAAATTGTGGTGACCAGGACAATCATTTTTAAATCATTTTTGTATTATTTTCCTTATCAGAATCTACATTGTTCTACTGTTCTTTTGCTTGATCATACAATGGTTATTAAGTTGTAATAACCACGAGTGCATTTTTTAATCATACTGACTACATTTTTGTATAATAATGTGGACCCTATTCTCCATTTTTTAATGTTTTCCTTTTATTTGTGTGAATTGATATAGTAGTTGCACAGCTGTAGACAGAGTTAGTAAAGTTAGTTTAAATAATGTAGATAGAGCACTATATAGCTGCTAAACATACGCACTCCCTGAGGTGGAGCATTGTGTAGTACATACTAGTTGTTGATTCCTCCCAAGAAATACCATATTTAAAGCACTGTACAGCACTGCTACAGTGCAGAGTAGCTGAAAATTCCTCTTGCAAAAATAACACCTAAGGGCTGGTGCTCTCCTACCCCCCTCATCATGTTGTGAAATCTTGACTGTTCACTTCTTGCATTGTGACACAGCAGACTGCACTCATACCCTGTGTAGCTAGGCTACTTGAACTAGGTGTCTTAAGGCAGTGCAGTAACTGGCTCTGGCTTAAAGACTACCAGTGCTACTTCCTACCAATACCACAATTTGTGAGAGATGCAATTCATCACATAAGATGGAGTCCAAACTCTTACAACAAGATTTTGCTGGTAAGCACCTCACTTTCATATGACTAATCTACATATTAAACAACTCCATTCCTGTAACTTTTTTTAAACACCTTTATTGAATTATCACTTGTGACATAGGCAGATTTACATTTATACAAAAGTAATCAAACTGTATTAATAAATTCACATTAACAAATATTATTCTTCACATGTACTGCTATATATCATATAACCTAAGCAACATTACATAAACTATCCAATGCCTGCCCTTTTTTTAAACAAGAAACATCTTTATTAAACCATCATTTATGACATAAGCAATCATACATTTAAATAAATGAAACCAAGCCACACTGACACACTCTGATTTGCAAACATTATACATCACTTACAACCTACCCAATAATTTTCAGTCAAACATTACATAGCTCATTTTAAACCTCATTCCTCCCCTTTATGTATTGTTCCCACAATTCCCATTTTTTCCTGTGTAGTTTGTTCCTACTCTTTTCTAAAGATGACCAATACTCCTAAAACACAACTACTAAAGCTGGAACAAGCTTTCAACAGTATCAGTAAGCTTGTTATTTATGTCTCAAGCAAAACATACCATTGCAAAGACGCACAGAAGACTAACTGTTTCAAGTTAAAGCACACTAACACTAAATCAACTCATTACTTTCCACAGCATATTATGCAAGCCAAATAACTGCCCAGCAATTGTCAATGTAATACAGAAATATTATCCAAGCAGACACCCCCACCGAGGAAAAAAAGAGAAGAACACAATCAAGTAGCTTTCCTTGACAAACTAAAAGCTTATTTAACTACCACTTGGTTATGCAACTGCATTTCTTAAACTTTTATCTTAATAAACTCTTTATTTCCATTTACATCTTAATGTATGATTTAAACCTTATCCTGATATACTCTATTTGTCCCCTCCCACATTCCCTTCAGTCACTCTAATTCCCTTCTTCTTTTCCTGGCTGACAGCAAGTATGCAATGTATAAAATCTGTTACTTACAGTGTACTCAGCTTGACATTATGGATGTGTTATATTATCTGAACGATTCTAAATAATGATGTTTTGCTACTATGCATGTATATTTGTGTATTCTACTACATGCGGTTTGTTACAATGCTTTGTACTCTTACAGCAGATGTCTAACATCTATTGACTTACTTGGAGATATTCAACCAAGGCCTACTCTGAAAGTGGGTTTCAGCTCAGTAGGACTATCCTAGTCAACAAATATATATAATGTTAAGTAGGCAGATATATAGATAGATACATCAATAAATGTAGTCATTGTGGATCCTATTGTATGATACACTGTGGGTTTCAATGCTGTTTCAATGAATGTGAGTTTCAAGGGCAAAGTTTAATGTCAAGCCTATTTTCATTGTGAGACAGTATTGCTTTGTTTACCAGATGATGTCTTTTAGTGTTACTGCATTGTTGTACTGTAAAATGTAAAAATAAAATAAAATCATTGTAGAAGTAAAGCAGTATGCATACATTAGTAGTGTTTATGGTAAATGGGGCAAAATAGCCAGGTAACAAGACACTGGAATGGCTGCAGGGGGACTCTTGTGCCATGTTTTGGTTGTCTGTTCTTCAATTTGCATTCAAAAGTTGGTATCCCACAATTCCATTGGAGTGGGTGGGGTTACATAATTATGTATGCAAATTAGATGTTAATCAGCGTACAGATTTGTACCTATTTTTCATGGGCCTTGTCCAGATTTTTGATGTTTCCAGGTTGAGAGGTATGGAACTTGTGTATCTTAACGGTGATCTGCAGTTTTGCTTCAGGCCTATGTATATATTGTAAATATTTTTTTACTTTGTCTGTTAATATTTTGTCTTAAGAATGAGAATATTGTTTGTCATTTGTTGTCCTTTATTTTTAATGGAAAATGTAACAAAATATTTGAATTAAAAAAAAAAAGAGAGATCAGGTCATATCTGCACTCTCCAAGGCCAAACACATGGCCTTAACTGGAACAGATAACATCCTAGGTTGCTTATTAAGCAATCTAAACCATGACCTAGTGGACCCACCTAGCGATCTCTTTAACAAAACAGGATTTACAATATGAAGTGAGGGAAAACAGGCTTATGGTACATTTTGAGAGAAAGTCAGAGAAGCGCATTTGATAGTAGAAAGGAAGTAAGTAAATAAGGGAAAGTAAGGAGTCTTAAGGAATGAAAAGGTACTTGGTCACATTTAGGGATATAGCTTATACTGGTTTTGAGAAAGAACAGAGCCAATTTTAGCTAGGAACTCTTTCAGAGTGGTTTTGAAAGATGAAAGAGATGGTATTGACCTGCTGGATACCGGTAAGGACAATGCCCATCAGATTTTCTAGGTTTGTAGATGGAGAGAAGTGTTTGTTCAGTGCATCACAACAACTTACTGGGAACATAGCCGTGTAGAATTGTTTTCAGTGATGGACAGACACATGGATGCTACATAATTTTAGAGTTGGTAAGAAGCTGTGTATATGTTAGTTGATGATGTAGGTTGAATGTAAGTTTGACATCCACTATCACCCCTAATAATTTAATATGAGAAGTGACTTAAGTGGTTGTATTATCAAGAGAGATGACTTTAAATTTTGTTTTAACATGGGATGGGGATTTTGGGGGGGTAGTTTGGACTTTTTTGGATTGAACTGAGTTGTAAGTTATGAAACTATGTTTCTGTGGCTGTTAAAGCTTCCTGAATAATTTTTTGGAGGTGTACCATGTTGTCAGATGTGCAAATGAGAGTGGAATCATATGTGTATTGCATCAGGGTGGCCTGCTCTATGGATTTATAGAGAGTGTTGGTAAAAATATTAAAGAAGAAAGTACCAACAATAGAGCCTTGTGGTACACCAGTGGTAAATGTGAAATAAGCAGAGATCATGAAGTGCTATTTTACTGACCGATACCTATTGGACAGGTAGCTTTTGAACTACAGAAGGGTGTGCTGAGAGAGACCTAGTGAAGGCATCAGAAGTAGAAATTTATTGTTACAAACTGTTTTGTAGGCTTTAGACAAGTTTAGAAGCAAGGAAGGAAGAGACTAGTTTGTTGTTATCTCTAACTTTATTGACAGTATCTATATAGGTTAGAAGGGCAGTGCGAGTACTATAGGAAAGCCGGGAGCCATGTTGTGTAGGGTATAGGAGTTCTCCCTGCTGGAGATAGTCAAGTAATTATTTTTTAATATATTTTTCAAGTATTTTGGTGAGGGGAGATAAGATTGCTATAGGTCTAAAGTTATTAGTGTCTGTTGAATTTCTTCCTTTGTGCAGAGGGATAACGTGACTTTTTCCAGACAGAGGGATTGTGGGATTCCTGGAATTACCTATTTATAAGGATTGAGACAGGTTAGGCAATGCTATTTGCTGCTGTTTTTAGGTACTTGCTTGGAACATCATCAGCTGAAAAAGAGCATGGTTTAATTTTGTTTAAAAGTAGTTTTATCGTGGATGTGAGCACATGTTTGAAGGTTAAATTGGATGTGGTAATATGTGGCTGTTGGGCAGGGTTGGGATTAGATGTACAGGAATCCATAGTTAGACATGCAATACTATCTACAAAATAAGAGCTGAACTGTATTGCAGGTTTGAGTGGTGAGTTACCCTGAGAGGGGTTTGGGTTAAATTTTATGCTGGCACGTAGGATTTCTTCAATGGATGTCCAAATTTTTAGGGTTGTGTTTAGTATTATTCAGAAAGTTATTATAGCATATTTTTGTCTTCATCTATTTGCTTTTAATACAATTGTGAAGCATTCTGAATTCATTTACAGCATCAGTTAAGGGGAGGACTTTTAGGAAGTTGCAGTAACTATATAATAGTGTAATAATCAACATTTCTGGTTTAAACTTGGAAAGGTTGTGTGTTGTTTTATAAATATGCTATATAACTTGATATGCGAGATGTCTGGTCATAGAGATTGGGAGATAATCACTGAGAGAGTCTGACATTGTACCTATGATGGAGTATTTGTTAGAGTCTGATATTAGGATCCAGTCTAAAAGAGAATTTGATGTCTTGCTATAAAGTGTGGGAAATTAATTAGTTGTGTGAAACCACATAAGTTCATGTTAGATGTAGAGTTTATGTCCATCTGATTGACCTTAACATCACCTAGTAATAATTTTCTTGTGGAAATTGTATTGCTATCCAATATAGGATATCTTCAAGTATAGCTGTATTGTCACCATGAAGGGTGTAAAGGAGAATAATACATATTTGTTTATAACAGACGAAAAAAAACAACAACTAAACTGAAAATAAAACTACCAAGCAGCAGCAACCAGATAAAAAAACAGCACGGACTGTTTATTTAAAGTAAGCGCTTTCGGCTGCAATAATACACAGCCTTCCTCAAACAAAGTCTTTTTATCTGGTTGCTGCTGCTTGGTAGACATATTTGTTTATAATTGTTTATTTTGAGGAAAGCAATAAGAAGCTCTGCTGAACTGAATTTTGGTATTGATTTGCTTAAAGGGGAAATGTGGTAGGTAGTGGGAAATATTAAAGTGATACAACCACCTTTCTTCTTTATATGGTCATTATAGATGATATTGCAGCCAGAAGAAATTACTTTGAAGTCGTTTATGCTAGGTTTGAGCCACGTTTCATTTGCAGCGAGAACATTAGGCTTATGTTAGGTAATCCAGGCATGTAGTTCAGTAGTTTTATTTCTTATGTTTCTAAATATTATTGCAGCGAAAATTAGATCACCAGAGTTAGGGGTTGGCTGTTTTTGAGTTACAGAAGTGTGTGGGACAGAATTATCTTTGGGTTCATTGGGACAGGTGTGGCCAGGATTAGGGGTATATCTCCTACTAGATGGATTTTAGTATATTCGATAATTATGCATACTTGTTTTTTGGAGAGGATTCTTGCACTTAATTTTGTTTTGGTTTGAGTTGAACTGCAATTAATCAGCCTATATTTGTTATAAAGATGAAGGGCAATAGTAAATAGGTTTGATGCAATGTGTAGAGAGTGTAAAGATGAAGTATGGATAAGTAGTTGGGACAGAGTTGGAGAGATGTTGAGAGATATTATTGAGTCATAGTAGGATAAATGATGGTGCAGCAGGAGGAGAATAATAGAGGATAAGCTGAAGAGTAGCATGATTAAGTACAGGAATCTGCATTTTATAGATGTCAGATCTCGGGGAAGTAGCAATGAAGAAGGAAACAAGAAATTGCAGGACCGTAATTGATTTGACTGTGTGTATTTCTTATGCTGTATCATACTGTGACTGTCCATTCAATTTCTAACATGTGTGTGTTATAAGTACATCCCTTGTCATCCCATGTACCCATCACGCATTACAGAGGAATTTTTCACTTCAGCAGCCATGATGATACACATGACATTAGGTTGTATGACAGGTACTGTTTAGCTGACGTGCACTGTTCCCATGCCTGTATGTTTTACATCAATGTGCACAACTTATTCCAAATGAGAAACACTCCTGACAAGTACATCACAACTGACACACATCAATAATGTGTCTCAGTGTATGATGTCATATCAAGTACACCCATATGTGGTGGCCATCATTACTGTTTTGTGTGTACTTGTAGCCATACTGACATTTCTTGTAGTACTTTACATTGCCTTGGATTTGTATTGTAATTTTTGTTAAGTAAGTCTAATTTGACTATTTCACACATTGTGGTAGTTGTGGCAGCACTGAAACTGCTTGATAACTACTCACATGTCAAATAGACCACATGAATGACTACTATGACTGCATTTAGTCTGCTCTATCTACATGATTTAAATGCAGCAACTGCTCCAATGTGTCATATTTTCATTCTGTCATTCCTGTGTGCCCTTAGGCCACATGCAGACAGGCAAAATTATTTACTTCCAGCATTCTTGAATATACCTTATGTGCACTTTGGAAACTCGTTGGCAATCTGTCAATTATCTCAGTCCTTTTCAGATACTGTCCACATAAATTTGACAACACTGTGTGTGAGTGGAAGTGGATGTCTATGGGAAGTAGCCTTATTTATTTTGGGGAGAACTCACATTGCATTATTGTGAATATATGCCCTCAAACCAGCCATGCCATATTACTTGTATAGATATCTATGGCAATGTGTCAGTTGTGGAAATTGTGGGTGATATAGATGCATAGCATTGGTATGCATTACATTACATGGGCAGACTGCTGTACTTCAATTGTGCGTGCATGACATTGCATGTCATGTTTATGTATAGTTCATAGATGTCTGAGTATGCTCCATACTTAATGTTACTCCATCAGTGTTAATGGGTTCAGGGTCTCATCAATAGGCATGGATACACAGGCCTGTGATTTCCATGTGGAACACTGTTGAACAACCACAGTCATACAGTGGATATCTGTCAGAAATGCCTCATAACATAGTATGCTGTAGCAATGAGTGTGGATACACACTGGTTGTTTGCTGTGCTGTCATCACCTACGTGTACGGAAACTCCTTCAACATGTTCTGGCATGCACTGTAGTTGGACTAGGTATGAACATGGTTTAACCAAGTAATGTGTAGCTTTGGATATGAGCAGAACAGGTTGATATAATGTGTATGTCAAACAAAGTATGTTCTGTATGCTAAGATATTAAGCTGGATACAAAACATACAAAAACACTTTACAGCCTTGATTGATTGTATATCCCATACTTTTGTTTACATAATAGGACCGAGCAAACAAACAATTTCTGATCATCTGTTACTAGACAGTGCAATGCATGCAATTCACCTTATGTTGTGTGACATAGGCAAACCATTTATGTTATGTGTGCATAGATCCACACATTTATCTGTTAATATTTGAAAATGCAACATACAAACACATTCTGTGAATATAAGGCCATGTTCTGAGATTTTAGTGCTATAAAGATCTGACTGGAGTGAGTTTAGTACCCCTACTACTCTATAGTTACAAACTAATGCACCCTGAGCTTATATGTTGTGCTACTGAATCACTGTAGTATTAGATGTCTGTTGCTGATCTTAACCTGTGTAACATCATTACAGCATGCTGTGTTAGCAGGTTGAAGTAGTTTACAACAGGCTTGTGATTCCAAGTAGGAAAACACATAAGACTGCAGCTGGTGCTTTTCCAGAGGAAGGTATACACACACAAACACACATACACACACACGCACACGCACACGCACACACACACACACACACACACACACACACACACACACACACACACACACACAAATTTCAGGTGAAAGAGGGTATAGAACCACTATCAAGAGTTACAGACTACTACATGCAGAGCTTACACGCTACTGAATCACTGTAGTGTTAGATGTCTGCTGCTGGTCTAAACCTGTGTGACATCATTCAGCAAGCCGTGTCATCAGATTGAAGTGGTTTGCAACAGGCTTTGGTTTCCAAGCTGGAAAACAAAAAATTGCAGCTGCTGTATACACAGCCAAGGGGCCACACACACACACAGACACACACAGACACACACACACACACACACACACACACACACACACACACACACACACACACACACACACACACATACACACACACTCGCTGTTTCAGGTATGCTCGTCCACAGTGAGTATTGAATCCCTACCTATCTCTAAGTACAGACTAATGCACACCTATCTTAGTTGTGCTACTGAGCCACTGGGTAATTTGATGCATGCATTTCATGTTATGCTTTGCGAGCAGTTATTATAGGTTCATATGTTCATAGTTGTGTACTATGCTAATAGCCCTGGAGCCTTTACAAACCTAGCCCAAACAATTTGCCCAGGCACCGTGCCACCTGATGTTAGTTCACAGTGCCCATATCCAGTAGTACAACTGGAATGATGCAAAGCAAACTGGAATGATACCTGGAGTGAACTTTCTGTTACCCATCCACTCATCAAGATTTCTCTTGAAGTGGGCCAGTGAGGTGCTCTCCTTGACATGAATGGGATGGTTTGGGAGATGAATCTGTCCCTCCAGCATGTTCTGTTAATTGTGGTAATGAGGTTGTGATCTCTGGAAAGTGTGGTGCGGGGGGGATTGGGATTTCTTTAGGTGTAGCATTTCAAGTAGGGCTGGGTTGGACATGGCTTTGTAAGTCAAGCAGAGATCACATCTAAGTAGACGATAAGAGATTGAGAACAGCTGAAGTTCCTTGAGTCTGTCTATGTAGGACATGTGTTTAAGGCCTAGGATTCTTTTTATGAGGTATTTTGTGGCCTCTCCAGCTGTTGTAGGTGTCTGGCCAGGTACATGCCAAATGGGGCGTTATATTCAATGATTGGTCTAATGAGGGATGAGTAGAGAGGGATGATTACCTCTTTCTTCCTGGATGTGAAACCTTTGGTTATTAGGTGTGTCACATAGAAGGACTTTCTGACAACATTGGCAATGTGGTGGTTGAAGGTGAGGTGGCTATCGACCTGGGTTCCCAGATCTCTTATGGCCCCTTCAGTGTTTAGTGGTAATTTGTGGGAACTGAGTTTTTTCCAAAGGGGATGATAATGCATTTTTTGGTGTTAAGCTTCAGGCCATGGTTCTGACACCAATCATTGGTCTATGAGAGGTCCTTTTGTAGGGTGTCTGCATCACTTGGGTAGTTGATAATGATTCCTAGCTTGCAGTCATTAGTGAACTTGGTTAGTCAGAGTCCTTATGTGTTGGCCTTGACTTTTGAGAAGTAGATGCCAACCTTGAGAGGGCCCAGGACAGATCCCTGTGGGACTCCACTCATGTCTGGTCTGCAGTCTGACTTGGAATCTGAAACATTCACTCTGTGTGTCCTGTCTGTGAGCCAATTTGCAACCAACCTAGTGATGTAAGGCTTGATGCCTAGTTTGGTGAGTTTATCAATGACACCTGAGTGGAGAATGGTATCAAAGGCCTTGGCCAGGTCCAGATGTGCTGTATGCACTGCCTTACCCTCATCCACCACCTTGGTGACTGCCACAAAATCAACCAGGTTCAGCAGGCAGGATCTCCCTTTGACAAAGCCAAACAGTGTGGGTCAACAGTTTGGAAATTGCCTATATCTTTGTTAAGCAGGTCCATGATGATGCGCTCCATAGTTTTGCAAACCAGGCTTGTCAGACTAATGGGGCAATAGTTCCCATGGTCTGTAATTGCTCCCCCTTTATGGAGCAGGATGACTGCAGCAGTGCACCATTCATTAGGGACATAGCCTGAGGTAAGGCTGTGAGTGAACAGGGCACACATATGTTATTATTGTAATCAAGAGCTGATATACCGGTTCAGTGAGAGGTCTGTTTGGAAATGTATCAGTGCACAAATTATGAACATTGGTATTCAGTGTAGGAGACATACAGTCACAGAGGTATGAATCGCAGTTAAGACACACCCCCAGATTCAATAAACTCCCTGTAAGAATAGTGCTATTTCTACATGTACTGAATGGTGTCCGTGTTCGCATCCCCCTCTCAATAGCGTGCCGTGCATGTTAATGAAGGTGCACTATTGAGACAGATATGCAGACATGGATACTGAAAGAGTGCAGGGGACATGTTGCAGTAGAGCTTGCAGATCTGTAACATGCCCCCTGCACTGTCAAAGTGCCATATGGGACTTTAGAATCTTTTCAGTGTCCGCAGACACTGAAAATAGATCTGTGAATGAAATGAAAGGCAGGGGGGGTGTGACAGGGAATGTAACACACCCCCTGCATTGAGAAAGTGCCATACGCACTTGATATTTAAATAGTGTCCTCAGACACACACCTCTCAACCCCCAGAGCAAGAAATCTAGCAAGAGCCTTGAAATAAAAGTGGGACAAAGGGCCAAAAATAGGGGGACAGTTGAAATATTGCTCTTACAAACTTAGAAAGTTAATAAAATAACAGGTGTTGCATTAGCATACATTGTCATCAAGAGTATGTGGTCTGCAACTGACATGCTGAAATGTCAGTATTGAGATACATCCATTTAAAATTGTTGTATTCTATATTTTTCCCTTTATATTTGATGTTTAAGCATAGCTGAGCAGGTTGGCACACTGCGGAGCGTTGCTCAGCAGTGGTTAAATGTCTGTGAAAAGCTACATAGAAATGTACAGCAGTAAACTTGAATGCTGATTTAGCTTAGTGGTTATAGTTTTGGCTTTGCGTGCAGTAGTTCATGGATCGAATACCAAGACAGGCCATTCAGCTTTTACAGGGGAAAGCATTGTGAAATAATTTATTATTTATTTAATGATGTAGTAATTGATACTTGTTAACCAGGGTAGTGTAGCTGGCCCAAAAATCCAGTGTCAGTGGATATATGATGTGAAATCCCCCATGTAAACACAAGTGTCCCAGACAGTACAGTCACACCCCAAAGTAATGCAATCAAAGCACATGGGGGGGACATCATGTAAAGTAAAATATATACACTTAATAATATGTCAGTAAGGAGTAATTAATGTCCAATTTGTTAATTTACTTTAAAAGAAAACTAAGCAATGCTTAGCAATCCTTAGCTCTGCTTAGCTGGTTTTAGCATTGCTAAGAAGTATAATTGTAAGCAGCATTCAGCCCAGCTAAGCGGATTTCTGCACTGCTAAGCACTGCTCAGCATTTGCCCCTTTAAGTACTGCTCAACTCAGCTTACTGGGTCTTCACACCACTGAGCTGTGTATTATGGCCTTATTTATACCACACAGGTAGGAATACAGCCAGAAGCTTTTGTAGTTTGATCACTGCCGGAGCTGTGTCTGGAGTTGGAGGGGATGTTCACTTTCGGGTGCAGTGCTGGGGCATTTTGGAGTCCAGGGTCATAACTGGGCTTCTTGTGCAACATCATGATGACAGATTGCTGCATGGCCAGTACCAGGACTCCCAATACAAATGTGAGGCCTGGGACCATCTGGCACATGACCTCACCAGTGCCACTGGAATCCCCCAAACTGGTGAGCAGGTACACCATCACTATGCTGACCTAAAGCAGGGAAAGGGGCACTCTTGGCCCAATGGATCCAAGATGCTTGAGACAGCAATGCCCCAGTAGTTTGTAAGTATTCCACTCATAGCTGAAATAAATTCTAGCCTGACTATGTGATAGACAGGTATGCATAACGGTTGTTTTTCCCCTACAGCTGCAGAGGTGAGATCTAGCAATATGGAAGGCCATGCAAACAGACTGGCAAGGCTGTGCCGAGAGTCTGGTGTGTACAGATCTATCTTGCAGTATATAGTGCAATAAATAAGAAGGAGTACATTGTTTATTGCCAGAAGGTATAGTGTGTTCTGAGTGTACTGAATAAATACATTGTAAGACCAATATTGATCTACAGAATATGCAGTACTACTGAAAGTAGAATCACAACTGTAATAAAGCACTGTATCATGTTACTCAAATAAAGATTTATGCCACAAACTGTTGTGTTTACTCTGGTATGTTGTTGAAGAAATAGAATGTGCACAGGTGCTTCACAGCAAATATGGCTTTGGCAGCATGCATTAACTGTGGTTGTTCTGATGACCAGCTGTTATGCGAAACTGTAGATTGTGGACCTGTAAAACAAGATATAAATGAAATATGAAATATGTTCTGCATTAAGATCTGAACCTTGAATAGTAATGTGTAATGTATTATAGTGTGTCCCCTGCAGCATTGCCTTTTGTTAACCTTTGCATTCCAGATCTTATTATTTCAAAGGATTAATGCACAGTACACTAGCTGTCATGCATGAATCTCAGCCATGTATGTTCAACTGCCACCACAGTCTTTGGTGAAACTACACTTAGATTACAACCTCAAACTGTCTACCCAAGAGAGAATTAAGCATAAATCAGTCAAGCAACAGACAGTGGTTACCCAGTAGCTCAGTGTGATGAGAAATAGCTTTGTTGTTCATGTTTGTATATTGAGACCATGGTTTGAATCCAAGGAGTGGTACTAAGATGTGTGAATATTTACACTCAAGTAATCTTGAATATTTGTAGAAGCAGTCAGGTAGTGATAACAGATATGTTCTCCACAGGTCTTACAGGTAAAGATATATTTATAGTAGCTGTATGAAGGGTATACTAATAAACAATGTAAACTGTTACACTGTCCAACCTCATGCCTGCAGATGACAGCAGGATAGGTGCATACACCATGCACACTTCTCGATACATGTCTCTCAAATGTCGCACTGTCATGGCTAGTGGACACTGCTGCCAATAACCTCAGACACAGATATCAATCCAGGTAAAGTATGCCAGTAGCACACTCACACAACATCAGTGCAGGGTACACCTTCTTTATCATATATGTTACCCTGACATGTACGAGTCCCCTCTAGTCATGTACCAAGACTTGTCACAGTTTGCCCCATACCATTCTAATTTGACAGTTTAACACTTATGTATGTGCTACAGAAGCTATGGGCCATAGGTAGATGTAAAGTGACCTGTAGAGTATTGAGCAGTACTGTTGTGAAAATTAGAAGCCTATACAGTTGTTAATGGACTTTGTTTCTCTCCCCCCACCCCTTATCGGCATTCATAATTATTATTCATATACTATGGGTGTGTTGTTCTCAAAACCTAATGTTGGGACTTGTGTTCTAATATTGTTCATATATTTAATTGGTTGCATATTAACATACCTTGTTCGAATACCATTGTTGGTGGCCTGTTGCCATAAATGTAACTGGCATGCTGTTACAATGCTGACTGTTATTCCATTTATGCATGTGTTCTGTTTGTTATGCAATTGTTTCACTTCTATTGTTCTGGGTTAATTGGAACACCCATGCATGCTGTTAAAACTAATTTTGAAATGTTTTGTTCGTGACTAACCAATACATTTTGAAAACCTCAACACCATAGCAAGTTTGGGAAGGGAGATCCCAGTGGATCTGCCTGTTCAGCCTGACCTGGCCATAGCACCAGGCCCCAGCATTTCTAGGACCCAACCCAGAACTGCCTCATCTGCTGGTCCTGCACCACCCTCAGGTGGAACCACCTCAGGGGATGGGGTCCTTCCTCCCCCTGGGTGTGGGCACTGAGAGGAACCTGTAACCTGCAAAAAGTTCCAAGGTATGGTGTGCAGGGCCATCCAGACAGAGTTGGATGGATCCCTGAGCTAGATCGAGGGCAGACTTGCTGCACCTCAAGGGCCGGCCTGCCCCTGTTGTCCAGCTGTCAGCACAGTCACCTTTGGGGCCATAAAGGGTCAGTGGTGACTGCCCAGGGTGGGGAACTCAGTCCCACTGTTTCTATCTGGAGGCATATGGGCCTCTGATTCCCAACACCCTCCCCATCCAAGGTGTTTACCCACCTCATGTGTCATACAATGCCCCTGTCTGCTGTCTTGTCTGTCGTGTCTGTCTGCAAAAGCAACCTCTCCTACCCATCTTACCTCCCAAAATGTACCTACGACCTTTCCCCCAACATCCCACTCTCACCTTAAAAAAAAAGGGGTGCATTTGTCTTCCCCAAAAATACACATCACATATATAGCTCTCCATTTTGCCCCCAAGTACACTGATGTCAATCAATTTACCCCTGAATTACTCAACCAATGTATGCAACCCACACCCCTCCCTGTGTGGTGTGAGGCTTTAAATTTGAAATTGTCCATATCATTCATAGCTGTTGCTGCAGAAAAAAATGGAGAGCTATAGTCCTTTCCTACAGTCATCCTGCACATCCCTAGCTGCCTTTAACATTGTTTTTCCACCTGATTGGCATTTCTCCACTTTCCTATCAGCCTTTTTTTTTTCTTTGTTTGAAATTAGCTGGTGATTAAGCGGGAATAAACAGTGCTAAGTGAAGCCAAGAAGGACTATGCACCTCTTGGCATCATTTAGCACCAAGCAAACCCTCACAAACCCACTTAAAACTGCTTTAATCACTCTTTCTCAATCAGCCCCTGTTTTGCCCAGCAACAAAATAACCAGCCCTGGCAGGTCCTGGGCCCAGAACCCTGTGCACTACAGTTAGAGCAATGTACCACTGCAGCATATGAGCTCTGGGAATTTGTAATGCTTTTTCAAATGTATTATGCATTACAGTGGGCAGCCATGGTGGTGCAGTGGTTAGCGTTGCCACCTCACAGCAAGAGGTTCTCTGGTTCGATCCTCAGCTGGCGTGCCTTCTGTGTGGATTCTGCATGTCGTCCTGTGGTCACGTGGGTTTCCTCCGGGTGCTCCGGTTTCCTCCCACATCCCAAAGACATGCTGTAGGTGGATTGGACACTCTAAATTGGCCCTAGGCATGACTGCGTGCATGTGTGTGCCTTCTGTGGAAGGTTGGGCACCAGGCTGGCAACATGACACTGTAAAATTCCACTGACAATCATGAGCGGACAGGTGATCCACTGTGGCGACCCCTAACGGGGAAAAGCTGAAAGCAGAAGAAGATTATGTAATACAGTAATTTAACATTAGGGAAAAAAACATATCACTACCAAGTCTCAAACCAAGGACACTGTACACTAGGGTCAGAGCAACATACCACTACTCCCTATGAGATGTAGGAATTTGTAATGCTTTTTCAAACATATAATGCATTACAGTCATTTAGCAGTTGGGGAAAAATGATATCACTGCCAACTATTGAATTCAGAACCCTCTACACTAGAGTCAGAGCAAGATACCACTATGCCAAATCAGCTCAGGGAAATTATTGATGCACATACCTCTCAACCTCTTAGTGTAAGAAACTGGATGAACACTGACAAAATGGGGGGTCATAGGCCCAACAATAGGTATATATTTTAGATTGTGCAGTTATACATATAAGAACGTTGCTAGAGTAACATGGTTTGTTTTAACATACATTTTCTGAAGGATTCAAAGTATGTAACTCAAACCTCTGTCATTTACTGGCATCAGACCTCTGATTATCCCAGTTATTTGCCAGAAAACAACAAATATGCTGAGGAACAGCCAAAAATATGAGCACAAAATCCAAACATTCTGTGAAAATATTTACAGTTTTGGTATGCTGATGCATTTGTAACATTATCAGGCAGTACCAGGATATACTTTTAAGGCAAAAAACATCACTGCCAAATTATGAACAGAGAACCATTTGAACTGCAGTCAGGGCAACATACCAGTAGGCCAACTGACATCTTGAGTACAGCAACTGAGTTATATGAACACATCCTGATAGCCAGTCACACAGTACTCTGACATATAGTGGCCAAAATCACTGTGCACTTGGGCCTCTGACACAGACACAGAACCAGTACACAGACCAATAAATGCTGCAAAGTGTCACATGTGACTGTACAGATTTCCACAGAATCTCCAGGTTTATAGATCATATTTATGGCCTGTTGCTCATAACATTTGTGGTATTCTGCTAAATCACTGCGATGATATCAGGATGGAAGTCATTAAATAATAATACACATTTGAGTGTCAGACTTCAAATCCCTCAGAAACTGAATGTCAAAACAAACCCTGTTACTCTATCAATTCTCTAAGGTTATGACACCAATATTTAAAATCTTTCCCTATTTGTGACCCTCTGTCCACACATTTTGTCATGCTGTATCCACATTTCCTGTGCTAAGGCGTTGAGAGGTATGCAGACATAGCATGCAAAACTGTGGACACAACACATCAATACAAACAGTGGGCAATATTTCCACCTACCCTCTGTGATGCTGTAGCTACAGCACCTCCATAATGTCCTCCTCACAGGCCAGGGAAAGGGGGAAGGCCCACATGAAGACCTTAATTATACCACTGTGTTGCCATGACATTGGCCAATAGGAAGGCAACCCAGCTGTTCTGGATGCAATTAGCAAATAGGAGCAACGGATTGGTGCACAGGCCATCACCTCTTCATGAGCATTACCTACAAAAGACAAGTTGATGCCAATGCTAAACAAGTTTGATACTTTCGTCAAGAATACAGACTGCGACTATTCACAACACCTTTCGTGGAGTTATTCAGAAAAAGGGGTACAGCACTATGCCAGTTATGTCAAACAATTAAGTATGCAATGGAATGTAGATGGGGGATGTAGTCATGAGAAATAGGAATTTAAACAGTAGCTTTCAACAACACTTCTGGAACTGTCATGTTACATGTTAGTCTGCTGTCCAGCACCTACAGCCATCCCTGATGGCTATATCTGCAGCATACCTCTGAACTGTACAGGGTTTTGCAGAATATCATGGTATTTGCCTCACAATTTTGGCCATGTTTTCCTTAAAAGTTTGTTTTTTCTGGAAAATTAGTGGCAAATCATGAAGGACTGCAGTCAGAAAATAATGACATCCTGTACTACAGTTGTCAGACACCTGTGAGTAGGTCACTCTATACCACATATGCACTGCTGTTTGTTATTGTGTACCTCAGATGTTCTTGGAATGTCCACATGCACTTGTAGTACCACTCAGCTATTTGCCAGATGTAAGCTGGATGACCTGGTACTGTAACGTTGCCCATAGAGGGCATCCAGCAGTCAATGGCAGTGATGTGTGTGGACACATAACAACACAGTCTGTCACAGCAGTCTGGCCATTTCTAGTAGTCCTGCTACCATCTCAGGTTATTAGGCTATGAGCCATGAGCAGTCATATGCCTAGGCCAGAGGTTAGCTCATGTGCATGCAAGGCTGCAGCTCATGTCCCCATCTAACAGGGACACAGGTGATATCCCAAGGATGTATGTGCTGTTAACCATCCATTTCACCAGATCACACCTGCAAAAGTGTTGGTAGCTACCCTGTCTGATGGGGACATGGTGCCCATTCCACTGCAGGCTGATTGTGTGTGACATACATTTGACCTGCCAACAAGGCCAGTCCAGGTCACTTAGCAGGTTGAGGGTGTGTGTGTATGTGTGTGTGTGTGTGTGTGTGTGTGTTTGTGTGTGTGTGTGTGTGTGTGTGTGTGTGTGTGTGTGTGTGTGTGTGTGTGTGTGTGTGTTAACACAGTGGAACATGACCTGCACTCAGGCAGCCAGCAGTCCCAGCAACATGGAGGCCATGATTTCCTCACATGCCACAGTGAGGTCACTCCTGAGGAGTATGTATGACACTGGGTAGAGGGTTGGCCTTATAGCCTATAGGTGTACAGTAGATGTTTGATGGCCTGGTATTCCCTTTTGGGGAACTTCCATGATGTCCCCAGCTGGTGCATGTGCTGTGTGATGTGAATGATGAATGGTGGATTACGCACATTAATGGTCCTCAGTGGGGGAACACAACACATCAGGATAAGGGGGGCAACGCATGCTGTAATGCTGGTATGTTCACAATAATCACACACATACTGTACTGATAGATGGCAGGGGTATAATGTGGGTGTTAGAGGTGGATAGTGCTAGCAAATGTGAATGTGTATGGTTTGTGCATGATGGTAGCCAATGTATATGGTCCTGTGATGTGTTCCCCTGTTCATGCCTTCCAGGTGGGATGTATCCTAGACATCACCCACCATACATGGAGTCCAAAACTACAGCAATCTTGGATTCCCTGAGACTATATCACAAGGAACTGCTGGAGAGAAGCTGGTGGCACATGCAGCAATGAACTGCCCCATGGGCAGAACTGGTGGGGACCATCAACAACATTAGACACCACAGCAGCGGCTATGAACAGGTCTGACACAGTGCCACAGAATTAATGCAGAACACATGGCAAAGAGCTGCATCTGTGCCCAGGGACCATGCTGGCACTGGTGGAGGGCCTACTACAGAAGCGCCACTGACATGAACAGAGGAGTTCCTCACCTGCCTTGGTGGAACCACCACCTCCCAGGCATTTGTCATGGAGGTTGGTGGCACAGAGTCAACAGCCGTGGAGCGTACATGTAAGGCCCCTGTGGTCATCACATCAATACTCTACTACTCATAGTGGCAGCCTTTGCATACCTGGATGCATAAGTCAGGTCAAACTACATTTGTGGGTGGGGTTTTGTAATGCACACAAGTGCACACCTAATGTGAATGTCAGTGATTTGGATAGTATCACAGCTTATACTGTACATGCTCATAAATGCACATATTATCCTGTACCAATACCACATGTGTGTGTGTTGCGGGACATGGTTGACCTTTGTGGGAGCTAACATAGACTTTGCAGATTCAGCAGCTGTCTGCATACGGGTATAGTAGACTGGCCATGCTGCTAATGTAATATTTTAATGACTGTGGACTATTCAGAGATAATGTCCACTTTTTGGCTGAATCCGGTTCCTTCACCTATGTGGTGAACCACATACAAGCAATTCCTTTTTTTTTTCAGATATATTTTTCTTGCATTTTTTTCTTCTTATTTTAATACAAGAAAAGAATCTTCTTCTTCTTCTTCTTCTTCTTTTTTACAGCCTAGGGTTAGGTCCTTTTCCTTCATCATGAATAGCTTTGCAGTGAGTTTTTGGAGTTTTTTGGCGCGCCCCTGTTGCCAGCCAACCCACACACACCACACACACACACTCCACCACACGGCCAGATTCCCATCCCCACCCCACAGCACCATGTGGGGGGGATGTGGGGGACCCGGAGGGAGGAGGAAACCCACCAACCACCACAGGAGGACATGCAGACTCAGACAGAAGGCACCCCCAGGAGAGGATGGGGGAACCTCTTGCTGCTGTGTGAGGTAATGCTAACCACTGCACCACCGTGGCCGCCCTTAATACAAGAAAAGAATATCACAGAAAAAATATAAGAACAGGTAGTAGGAATATCAAGTTGCAGTAATCCTATTAAAGTATATATAACATGAACCATCAGTGTTAAACTAACAATATGCAAAATTTATTAACAATCAAGCTGCTCATATTGAGCTATAATACAAAAAACTACACAGAGATAATATACATCATATTGAAATCTAACATTAAAACACTTGCATCAAGACATTCTAGCTTACCTAACTTATGTTATACTTGTACTAACTATATACATTATATACATTGATGTCACCTTGAATATTCATCTTATATGTATTACCATGACCTGCCCATTGTTGCTGTGGGTAAACATTTTACAATACTAAATATCTTTAGTTTCCTTTATTTACATAGAATAATACTGATGTTGTAGTCCCTTGTTCATAAAACAGTTTTGACCTAAGATTTCTATAAGCGTTCTCCAATGTTTCTGATAGTAGGATATTTGTAATTAGTTTACTGGCTAACAAGTACTTTTTAGCCATTCCTTTACATTCTTCCCATGTGATTTTACTTCTATCTAACCAGTTGTGGGCTATGTATGATTTCATCATTGCACACAGTGTGACTATGATGTGTTTATTTTCATAGGAAAAACTGGTAGGGAATACATGTAAAATTGCCATTTCCCATGACGGTAGATTTAGTGTATCCCTTTTTTTCTAACATGGCTCTTAACAAACACCAAAATTTGTAAACATTCTTGCAGCTCCAAAAAATAGGAAGAGTGTTTGCAATGCTGTTTTGGCATATGGTGCAATGAGAATAGTGTGAGGGATTAATTTTACTTAGAAAAAGTGGTGTGATAAGCATTGTTATTAATCATAATTTGGGTGTAAATTAGTTTTTTTTTTTTTTTTGGGGGGGGGGTAGTTTCAAATTAAGCTCAATTCCAGCAGATTTTTGTTCAACAGTGGTATTAATATTTTTCTCTTTCAAAAATTTTGAATATAGAAGTACATATTGATATTTAATTTTTGTTATTAATATATAGGTATTGGATAACATTTTAGATCTCAAAAGTAATAGATTAATAATTTGTTGATATAGCTGCATGTCTTGGTTATCTATTTTAACATTCATAGTAATTGTGTTAATCAGGTATGTTAATTGGTTGATTATGGTGTTAGAACTTTTATTGACTTCAAATATTTGCCTAATGTTTTCACTTGAAAGGCTTTTGACCTGACAGAGATCCCATACTGTGATGTTTTTGATTTGGGGGTATTAAGTCAGGTTTATCATAGTATTATTTAGTTTAATATTAGGGTTAAGGTGTATTGTTGTCCCAGTACCAAAGTATCTTTAAGATTTAGGGAGGATACCAGCTTTTGAAATATTAGTGTGCCTCTTATGGTTATGGGGTGGACCTTAAAATACTTTAACGTCTTAAAATTCAAAAAGAGTACTGCTTTAGGATTTAAATTACATGAGATTAGATGATTGCAATATATTTTAATTCATAGTGGATACCATACTTTGTTGAATTGTTCAAAATTTGCTATTTGTATAATTCGACTAGTATTTATAATGTTATACTATGTTTGGAATTCAGGTAGACTTAGCCCCCCTTTTTTTGGGTAACGTTAATCTAGAATATGTTATTCTTGTATTTTTAGGATGCCAAATAAATTTACCTAGTAGTGTTTCAAGTTTGGAAAATAAGTTTCTGGCTATATTTTGATTAATAGCACTAAAATGAAACAATATTCTTGGAAGAATATTCATTTTAACTATAACCGTTTTAGATAGTAGAGATAAATTGAGGTTTAACCATCTGTTAGTGTCCTCAGTGATAGTAGTCCAGGTTTTGAGCAAATTATTTTTAGTCATATCAGATTGGGGTGAGTGACATGATACCCAGATATTTAAGATTATAATTGACTTTTATTTCAGTTTCGCAGCAATAGAATTCTTTATGTCCTAGAGTATTCAGAGGGAATATGACTGATTTTTTTGGATTAATGGCATAATTGGATATTTTTGAGAATTTTTCAATTGAGTTTAATATCTTATTCAAATCTGTATTTGGGAATTCAAAATATATGTTTAAATCATCAGAAAAAGCTGTATACATTATTGGGATTTTTGAATTATTCATAAGATGGTGATAAGTTCTTTGTGATATTTTAAGAAGTAGAGGTTCTATGTATATATTGAACAGATATGGTCACAGTGGGCATCATTGCCTTGTAATGTTCACAATTTGAATAGGTTTTGATTGCTTTTTATTTAGAAGTAGTGTTGTAGTGGTATTATAGTATAAAGCCCTAACCACGTTTATATAGTCTTCAGGGATGCTAAATTTCCTGAGTATCTTTAATAAAAAATCAAAATTTACCCTGTCAAAAGCTTTGGTTGCATCTACTGAGGGGGGTATAGCTAGGGCATTTATCATTCAATTTTAAACTAATTATTGAATCAATGGTGAGTGTATTGTCATATATTTGTCTGTTGTTCATAAAATCTAGTTGTTCACAAGATATGATAAGAGGTAAGATTTTCTGATTCTACTGGCTAGGACTATAGAAAGAATTTTGATATCAATATTTTTGAGTGCTATTGGCCTTTAGCTATTTGGATTTGATGCTTCAGACTTGGGTTTTGTATGAATATAGTTTCTGAGTTATTGATATACAAATCTTTGGTACCATGCTTTATTATGTATTCGTATGCTTTCAGTAATATTGGACCTAATTGGTTTTTGAAACCCTTGTAAAATTCCGCCACATAACCATCTGGCCCTGGTGATTTGCTGGCTTCAACCTATTTACAGCAGCAATGATTTCTTCTACATTTAAGAGAGCTTTGAGGTTATTCATTTCTGCTTCATTCAGCATTGGAAATTGTAACTCTTCAGTAAATTGATGAAATAATGATTCATTAAACTGGTCGTGAGGGCCATATAGGTTTTGGTAAATCTCTTCTAAAGCCTCTACAATCTCTTCATCCATATCTAGAGATTTGCTATTATAGTTTAATTGCTTTATTTTGGTAGGGGGTTTATGTTTATGATTCTTGCCAGTGCTTTTGTGGGTGATTGAGCCCATTTGACCTATTTGTGAAGAAGTTTAATTTCACTGATTGAGAACTGTTGTGTTTGAATTTCCCATAATTGTCCCTGTGGTGTAACCATTTGACTTTCAAGTGCTGGTGAATGATTAATTTGTAATTCTAACTCTATGTTTTTTTTTAATTTTGATTCTATTGTTCTGACCTTTTCCATGTTTTTTTTTTTTTTTTATAGAAAGTAGCTTTTTGAATTAATATCCCTCTAATAGTAGCTTTTGACCCTTGCCATTGAATGTTGTATGGTATATCTGTTACTTCTAGGTTATTTTTAGCTTGGGTGAGAATGTCAATGATATCCTGTGAAACTTCTTTATTCTTTAATAATTTAGTATTAACTTATAACGTCCAGTTCATAACTGTTTGGAGTCTTTGCATTGAGCTCCCCAACTTTATTGTAATGTTTATTTTTGCATGATCTGATATTGTTCTAGGTTCACTATTGTAGGTGACTGTATTATTTAATAGAACTTCAGATATTAAAAATATATCTATTCTAGTCCAAGACTTATGGCATGGTGAATAATAAGTGAATTTACTAGTAGTTGTACTATTCCTATAGTTTTCAAATGGGTCAGCTAACTTACAATCTTCCATTGTTTCAGCTATTAGTGCAGTGAGCTGAACAAGTTGCTTATTATCTTTATTTGTCCTATCAAGTTCTGGATTAATTATCATATTCCAGTCACCACCTATGATGTAGAGATAATTAGGAAAGTTCTCTAATATTCTATATATCTCACATAGATAGGTTACTTGATGCAAACAGAGAGCATAAACATTTAAGACTAAAAAAGTGTTTTTAAACGGTGGCAGTCCACAAGTAAAATAACACCATTTGCCATTTGGGTCATAACTGCCCTTCATTATAATGACATCAAAAGATTTTTTAACTACTATACCAACTCCCCTAGAAGCCTGTCACCACCAACAACAATATTTTTCACCCATTTTTTTTTGTATCTTTCTCCCATTGTTCTTTCAACATATGCATTTCTTGAATGAAAGTTACCTCTGCCTTAGATTTAAAAATTAAATGCATTAATGGATTCTTCTTTTTCTTATTTTATAAGCCCTTTACATTCCATGAATCCACAGAAATCATCAAAAAACTACAATACACAGTATACTGACTTTCAGAACTAATGGACGTATATAGGGACAAATTGACCTTTCAAAGTTATTAGAATTTTTGATACAGTTCAATGGTATGAATATAAGTGTGACATCATTCCCTTTCAGACCCCCCCATGCACAATCACGCTAGCCTATTAACTTAAAGAGAGCTAAAAAGAACATTTACAACTATAATACATAAAATTTCTGTCATTCTAAGTCCCAGCAACAAGAAACAACAACACACATAACAGCTCAACCAAAGCATATGTAAGATATATGATTTCTAACCCTTATTTCAATTAAAGGTAATTAAGCTGAGCATTTTTAAAACTGCTTTTAACTGAGATTTAGAAATCTAACTTAATAGGCAATCAAAACATATTACAATTCAAACCAAACCGTAGCTTTTCTATTACGTTCACACATAGCAGATACTTACATGCACAACTGAATTTAACTTATTATAGTTTATCAGTCACTGTTTGCATGTTCCTTAATTTTATAATTCAAGTACAGTCCTTTTTAGCGTACAGCAGTTCTTTACTTGTTGGGTCTGTATGTACAGCTAAGAACAATTATAGTCCTGATTATCCATTTGTTATATATGAATCAAGCACATATACATCAAGATTCAGCTTTGTGATCAGACAAAACAGTATCAAAAAGTATTTCATAGTCTCTGCTGTTCAAACTTGGTATGCTTACATTTTTGATGCATACTTATTTGAAAGCTAAGGAAAACATGTGTGAGCAGTAGATAAAACAAAACAGACCCAACTACATTACTTTGCTTTCCTAATAAGGACTAGTTATTTTATGCAGCTGGAGCAGCTGCTTCAGCCTCTGACCCAGAAGATTATTTTTAGTCCAGCTTGTATATATTTAGGAAAGAAGAAATAACAAGAAAAAAAACAAGAACCTATATATTTACATTTGTATATAATTGTTTAAGCTGTTAGACTTAGTTCTGGGCTGGATTTGCCTTCTGGATGCCATTTGCATGAGATTCTTCACTTTCTTAATCAGGAAAATACATATCCAAAGGTTTTCTGAAATTTGAGAGTCTTGCTTTCATTTTTAATTGCAAACATGGGTTTTCAGCATTGTTTGGGCTTAGATGGATGCCATAGTTGTTCCTTTGACCTCAGTTATGCTTAATCTTCCTGATTCATGGTCACAAAGGATTATGGGTGTTGTAGTTCATTCGGAATGGTGTAGAGATACTGTTTGAACTGAATTAGAAAGCCCAGACAGAAAGCAATGGATTTAGATAGAAAAAAAGGTAATTTAAGTACTGTACCTTGTCATTTAAGTCAATTTAGCATGCACAGAATTATAGAAGTATCTGTTCATTGTGTTAGGATCCTTTTGATGTAAAAGCATATTACTTCATGGTAGTTCTTTAAAGGCTTTGAGAAAAGCCGTTTTTGCTTTGTCTTTATTTTTTACTGCATAATTTAAGCCTTTGAAATTGCAGAGTCACTGGATATTTCATTTGGAATCTGATATTTTTGTTTGCTATGTAAGGTTATATGACTTGTCTTAACTGTATTAAACTGTACAGGCAGATCCTGAGCAAAGGTTATCTTGCAGCCATTCCATACTATGTGTTTTCTTTTTTTTTTTTGCAGCCTGAATCCTTGCATATATTTGTCTGGGGGCATCCAGAGTTTGAGATTTTCTCAGAGCTTGGTGTATTCTTTCAATAACTATTATTTGTTTTCAAGAAGATCAAAGATTTATTTTGCCACATTAGTTAGTTGTGATTGATCATATCTTTCTGGGATGCCTCTGATCAATACATTATTTCTTCTTGCTCTAGCTTCAAGATCAACCAGTTTTTGTTGCATTTCTTTAACTGACTTTTCAGCAATGGAAGCAGCTTTCTGTATTTCTTTTATCTTTGTCTCATTACTCAGTATTCTACCCTGATTTTTATCCAATCTGGTTATTATTTGATCTAAGCTGATGCCAAACGCTGTAAGTTTTGAAGAGAAAGATTGTATTTCTGTTTGCAGAGGCATCAAGGCTGCTTTTCGTTCCTACATGCCAAAAGATTGATTGCTTTTTGGTTTCATTTGATGCTTTGCAGCTTCAGCTTGTGATATGGTAGTTTTCTGCCTCTTAGTGATAGTTTCTTTTTCAGGAGAAGCAATTTGAGATAACCTTGTCTTAGCTGTGTGTGTTTCCATTCGATTCATTTTTCTTTGTTGTGTAAAAGTTTGCTTCTTTTCTTCTTTATAGCTGCTACTTGCTAAACACAGGCCCCAGTACATGTACAGGAATCACTGCTTAGTCATCTCCCGGATCCAAGGTATGTATTTCTTATTTTTACCCTCAGAGGTTAAAAATAAGCTTCCTTCAGAGAAGATATTAGTTTTAATTTCACAGGAGATGCTTTTTTGTAGATTATTGCTGCAGCAGTAGCATTAGATGAGGTTAGACTCATAGTTAGAAGTTGGAGCAAGCTGAAGTGTATGCTATCTAGTTGGCTGCCTACTTAGAACCCCCTCATACAAGCAATTCCTGACGACTGTCAATAATTGGTGCCTAAATGCAACTATATTGCCATCCTGGTTCCCCAGGCCTGTCATCGCAGTCTGTGTGTTAATGGGGTTGGTGCTGATGTGGGAAATGGTGGGGACATATACTTGCCGTATGGCATGCTGACACTTTTGTCTGCATACAGCTTGAGGGTGGGACCTTGAGAGCATTCCATACCCACTGTATGGCTCATAACAGTGTGTTAACAGCAGTTTGTGGTTCAATGACAGAGTGCAAAATACTTACAGTTCACACAGCCTTAGGCTGTACTTACATATGTGGGTGTAGCCAATTAGCATTCATGCCTATATACTTCTGGGTTATTGGGGGCACCAGATAGTCACAGGGCCTTCACATGTATAAATACTGCACATACATAAGTGACAATGAATGGCTTTGCAATATTATCAAATGTGGAGTGTGGGACATGACCTGTAGTAACATAACAGTTGGCAGGATGTACCATGGCCACGGCAAGTGCAACACACAGGACTTCCTCTGGTTTGCTACTATGACACCTTCTTTGTGTGACATTACCTTAGCTTACACTATTTTTCATAACACTGAGGTGCTTCTGCTGTGCAGTAACTGCTCTATGCCATCAGTACAGGACCATATGACATTTTTGTTGTCCTACACTCTTGGGACCTCTTTATTGTTTCAGTTGTCACAGGTCACACCTTGCCAAATATGGACTGCAACCTGCAGGGTGGTACAAATGGTGGACATGCCTGTGACCTCTGCATATGTCTGCGATTGTCTTGATGTTTGACATATATTTTCTTTCCATCTGTCATAAAATGTGGTTTTCTGGTGAACTGTGGGAAAATCATGACAGACTTACACTGCAGATTGATGACAGTTATTGTCATGTAATGACACATACACTTTGGAAAGTGCACTCGCATGCACAACCTGTTCTGGTATCTACTTTTCATGCATGTTACAGCAATATGTGAAGGTTGTGCTCAATGTTTGGTGTTAGCCCCACTTTTCCATATGGATCTAACCAGATGTATTTCTGTGTGGGGTTGAGATGTATGCTGGTGGCCATAATACAGGTAGACTGATGCAAGGGGATGTACGCACATCCACACACACACACACACACACACACACACACACACACACACACACACACACACACACACACACACTCACATACATACAGATACACACTCTCATGGCCTCCCTTGCTGGTAGCAGAACCTGAACCTGCCCAGTTGTACAAATGACACTGCTGTATGCATAATACAAACACCATAGAGCTATTATAGTGCTGCAATGTCTGCTACTACTATTCAAGTAGGCAGCAATTGCAGGGGCTGTTAGGATTGCCAGTGGTGGGTTCACAGGCCCTTAACATGGTATAGCCATCTGAAACACATAGCTGCATGGGGACATGCATTGAAACATACATGCACACAGAGCTGACACTTTTCCTATTATATGACCTACATCTCTAGTTATGTACAATACAGACTGATACAACTATTGCATGCACCACAGTGCCTTTGTGTTAGAAAATGAGTGACTGTGCTTGTGATGTGGATGCCATCAACTGGCTCTTTAAAGAAATGCCATGAAGAGGGGGGCAACAGGCATTAAAATGGTATAATTAACACACACAACAGCCACAGAGGAAATGCTTCTCACAAACACAGGCAGTAGTATAGTTGACTGTACTGAGATTCAAACACCTATCTCCATGTATGTACTATACTGCTGCCTTTTTACCACACATGCCACAATGCTTATAGGGCCAATACATTTCCAAAGGTGCATCTAAAGTGAATGACTTCAGCAACACTTGCAAAGTAGTGTGATGAAAGTGTACTTGGTGGAACAGGCCTAAAAATGGTATAATCAACACACACCCACAGAAGATATGTTCTCACCCACAAACAAATACAGCATCACAGTTGCTAGTATTGAGATTAGAATCATACCTATCTAGTTATTTGTACTAAAGTGTTACACAATTATTGCACTTGCCACAGACCATACGGGGCTGAAGAGTGTCCAAAGGTACATCTAAGGTGAATGACATCAGCAGGTCTTCTAAAGTGGGGCAATGCAAAGTGTACTGGGTGAGGAATGCCTCAAAATACTTTCATCTACAAATACAAATTTACACACACATTTGCCAGGATGAAATTAGAACTCGTACCTATCTAGTTATTTGTACTACAGTGTTATGCAGTTATCACACATGCCACAGAGCTTATAGGCCTCTAAGGTGAATGACATCAGAAGATCTTGTAAAGTAGGACAGTGGGAAGTGTACTTGGTGGGAAAGGCCTCATAATACTTTAACCTACAAAACACACATACACAAAAAGGCAGGTGATGTGATATTACAACCCCTACCTCACTAGTATTACACAATGAAGATCACCTTCATGCTCGCACATGCAACTGGTTACAACTGGTATGCAGTTGTCTGCAGCAGGACATCACTCTATGTTTTTCAGGGTATGCATGTCTATGACTCACTCTCTGCCTGTGTCTCACTGTCTCTCTCTCTCTCTCTCTCTCTCTCTCTCTCTCTATCACTATCTGTCTCTCTCTCTTTCCCATGTCTGTGTGTGTGTATGCTTGAAATATTGTTATATGTTGTCCATATATATGTCTGTGTATCACATGCAACAGATGCAGATATATCACATATGGGCCACCTACATATAGCTGAGGGTCTTCCTGTGTGATGGGTGTGGGTAGAGACAGTTAAGGTAAACATAGCTGTCTGTATGCAAAGACATATATGCACAATACAGATATATAGTCCGATCTGGCTTTAGACATGGGCTGTAATTCTCTAAGTGTAGGAGCATGGCCAGTATGACCTTCCATAGTAAGAGATGGACTCCATTCCAGAGATAGATGTACTCTGGACCCAGGTTTTGTGTGCCACAGCCATACCTCTCAACCTGTTAGTGCAAGAAATCTGGAGATACCCTACCAAAACGGGGGAACAATGGCCCAAACATAGGGAGATACTGTGCATATTGCTCTTACAAATGTAGAAAGTTGCTAGAGTAACAAGGTTTGTTTTAGCAGACATTTTACTGACATATATAATGTGTGACACTGAAATGTATGGTGTCATTACTTACTGACAGAAATCCTCAGATCATCACAGTGATTTAACTGAAAAATACAAGATGTGTGATGCACAGACCAAACTTATAAGCCAAACTATTGACATTCTTGCCTAATCCGGCCAGTTGAGAGGTGTGGCTACAGCCAATTAGCTGATGAAGGTGGGGCAACAGTCCAGCACCTCAGTGATATCCTGGCTGGGGATCTCCTGCTTGTGTGGTATTCTTCTTAACTGAAAAGTCATATCCTGCTGTGGGTACAGAGTGCAGTCTACTGAGCAGAGATGTCCATAATATGTGTGGTATATTCCACATAGCACTGTGATTTCCTGGTATGTCAATAGCAAAGCAGTATAGAGGAATGTTGTGAACAACTGACAGACATGTTTATAGGTTGATAGGTTGATATGAGGATAGTAGGCTATTGGCCCTGAAGCCCTTATAACCATTGCAGATGAGAGTGTAGCCCATGCTATGACAAGTCAGCACCCAGAGCTCTTGGCCAGCAGGGACACAGGCAGAATCAAAGGACTGCATTTTCTGTTTCCCATGCACTTATACAAGAAGCACTTCACAAAAGGTATTGAGGTACTCGACTTGATATGAACAGTGAGCGTATTCCACAGAAGGGGGAGTCTGTGGGACATGTATCTCTCACACCAACAGGCCATATTGATATCACAGACAAGGTTGATGCTGCACCTGCAGGTTGATAGAGTGGGCCTTGACTTCCACATGTGCAACAGTCCCATCAAGGCAGGGTCTGCATTGCTTTCTTTGCCAGACAGAGGTCACCTCTGAGGAATTTCTAATGGAACTGACTAGAGGGACACTGCTTTTAGCTTATCTGTGTAGGGTAGGTGTTTGAAGTCCTGGATTCTCCTGGTGAGGACCTCTGTGGTCTCTTCAGCTGCTGCATGTGCTTTGTAAGGTATATGCCAAAGGGGGCATTGTGCAAGATAATTGGCCTTATAAGGTTAGAATACATGGATATTATGATCTCTTTGACCCTTACATTTGAATTGGCCCATCTATGAAGTGTTCTGTACAACGGAAGCAACATGGTGATCAGAATTCAGGTTGCTATCAACCTGGGTGGCCAAATGCCTCACTACTGATTGTGTATGTAGGACATTGTTGTCAATGTGATAATATATGGGGATGTCAGTCTCCCTGAAGGGGATGATGATGCATATGCAGGCATTCAGCTTGATGCCATGTTTCTGGCAGCAGTCATTTGTTTTGGTGAGACCCTGTTGTAGGACATCCACGTCACTTTGGGAATTGTTGATTATTCCTAGCTTGCAGTCATCTGCCAACTTGGTCAGCCATAGGCCAGAGTTTTTGGCCTGCACCTCATGGAAGTATATCCTGTATACCAAAGGCCCCAAGACTGATCCCTGGGGTATGCCACTCAATACAGGTGTACTGCTTGAGTTGACTAACCCTATTATGATTAGGTGGGTTCTATCAATGAGCCAGTTTGCTACACATCTGTTAACATATGGATTGGTGCCTAGTTGACAGAGTTTATGTACTATGGCCAATTGGGAATAGTGTGTAAGGCCTTGGCCAAGTCAAGGTTGCCAGTGTGCACCATCTATCCTTTGGTGGCTGTCTCAGGAAAGTCAACTAGATTTCACTGACATACCTCCCCTTGACAAAGGCAGACTGTGTGGTGTCAACTATTTGAAGTTTGCCAATGTCCCTGTTAATGAGGTCCATGATAATCCATTGCATGGCCTTGCAGATCAGGCTAGTTAGGCTGATGGGTCTTTACTATCCTGGATCAGTGAACACTCCACCTTTGTGTAAAGGGACGACAGTGGTTGTCCGCCACTTGGCTGTGAAAAAGGCAGTACTCAGGCTTTGGTTGAGTAGGATGCATAATGGTGCTACCAGGTCATGCCTGAGTTCATGTAGGTTGCAGCCTGGGATGTATTCATGTCCCATGGAGGCTGTCTTCTTGACTTTGAGAGGGCAGTGATGCCCTGTTCCCTAGTGATAAGGGTTGGGTGGTCAGGTACTGGGGATGTCCTGCTATACTGATGGGGTGGACAGAGAGGAGACATTTCCGCTGAATCTGTCAGCCAGTAGATTGACTATATCTACAGCATTTGTCTATGTGGTGCCCTTGACCACCAGTTCTGTACAGATCTGGGAGCTTCCTTTGGGAATGCAGACATATGTGAGGAAGGCCTTTGATTGCCTGTCTTAGATGTGAGCAATTTGGACTCAGAGTTGTCTTTAGAGGATTTCACTGGTGCTCTTATTTATTTGTTCAGGCTAACGAGAGATCACTTGCAATTTTTGCCCCTGATCCTTCTCAGTCCTGGACAGTAATGTTATCCTTTTGTTATGTAGTTCCTTTATTGGAGATATTTGCAGACAGGTTTACTCACCCCTGCAGATGATGATGATGTTGTCCTGTCAGGTATTTCTGATTCCAGGCATCTATATATAAATGCTGGTATAGTACCTTTGTGTACATTTGGATGTTGGTGCCTGTTCCTCCAGTGGGTAGGGGGCTGTTCAGCTGTTTATACCATCCCTCTGGTGGTTATGATCAGCTTGGGAACATTTTCATTTTACCATGGCTGGGGGGGACAGCAGAGATGGTGATATCGAACATGACTGCTTTTTTGTGGGATCTTGCCAGGGATGATGATACCGTAGGGGTGCTGAAGTGGTTAATCATGTTGGTTACTGCCAAGTCCAACATATGTATCACATCTTGTGGGGGTATCAAGTAGCTGTCCTAAGGATTTAACATTTATAAGATGGGGGAATCTCTGTGCATTTCTGTTCTGGCATGTTTGGTTTTCCAGTCAATGATTGGGTAATTAAAGTCAGCCAGAATCATGGTAAAAGGTTGAATCTTGATAGACTTGTAGAGGGCCGGATATGTTGGGTGGGTATCCTGTGTCAGATATGTTGGCCTGTAGCTACCTATAATTTGCATAGGGGTCATGTCAACGGTTAACTGAACTTGGATTGTTTTGTGTGTGTCAGACTTTTTGACCAGCCTGGAGGTGTGTGTCTGTCTAACATATACTTATACTCTACCTCCTTTGGCTTTACTGCCCACATTTTTGGGTCTGGCTGTGTGATAGGATGAGTGACCAGGTAAGGATGGATTGCTCTCCGCAGCTGTAGCCTAGGTTTCTGTGAGTGCACAAATGTCACCATCTTCCAGGGTTATGATTGCTTACAATGGATGCATTTTTCTGTTTAGAATCCTAGCAGTTAGCGGCATGGCCTTTAATATTTGTTTTGTTGAGGGTTTTATGTTGGTAATATGGACCCCATGAATTTCCCTAAAAAGGCACTATGCGGGAGGCAAGGGCCTTCGTTAGAGGCCTGCAGGCCAAGTGAGACAGATGCAGGCCATCTCTAGCAAAGCAGTGTGTTCTGTTGATCATATGTTTCCAGGCTGCCAGGTAGTGGATCCCCCTGGGATGACACCAGTAAGTAAGCCAATTGCTACTGACAATCATTTTCTGTTTGTAGTGCACCATCATTCTTGGTGAGAGTAGAATGCTGCTTAAGCCTAGGGGCATACCTGCATGGGACACATATTCAGCAAACTGAATCATGTCTATCTTCCTATAATCTAGGGAGGTACATCTGATGCTGTTCACATAGCCATGGACTGGGACAGTGTCATAACAGTACCTGTTGTGAAGTGACTTGAGTGCAAGTGTGATATGGTGGACTCTGGAACCTGACAAACAAGTAGGCATGACTTTCTCCTTTTCCAGTCTGGTGAGAGACACATCTGTGGGTCTCACAATGGAGTCTCCTATGAGTAATATGTTGGGTTTATGGTAAGGCCTTAGTGGTTGTGAGACACTGGGTGTGTGGACTATGCATGGTTTGTGGGGTGGAGGTTTATGAAGTTCTCATGTGTTTTTGCCTCTGAAGTGTCCTTTGTTTGGGTTTTTATTTTGTTGAGGTCCTTCACTTACGTGGATATGTGTTGGGTAGTTTTGGGTGATGTTTAATGACTTCATACACTGCACGGAACCTATGTTACTGCACAATCTGTTCTGGTGTGCACATTCTACATTTGTCTAGCCAGTGGTTCTCCTTCCCCTTATGTGTGTTTCTTTGTCATTCTGTAGTCCAGACACAGGCTTTGTCCACAGTGGCTGCTATGTATTTGTATTTATGGTGTGAGCAGGGTAGATGCTGTAACATCACACATAGGGTTATGGATGTCACATCTCTGAGTATACCTATTTAGCAGGTTGTCCATTATTGCACCACTACATCTGCTGTGATCCTCAGACAGTTTGTGTTGCTATATTATTATGCGGTTACATGTTGACCAAGCTGTCAAACCATCTGGACAGGCCCATATATTGCAGTCAGACACAGGCCCACACATGGGAACAGGGTGTTAATAATGTTCTGTCAAACATAGACAGTTGTGAGAATGGTTTGGTATTTGCTTGCTTTTCTTATGGTTATAACATCTGCTTCTCCATTGTCTGCCATTGATGTTTTGACATGAACCTTTATTGTTTTTCAAATAGTTTGGCAGGCAAATGCAATGTTAGGACAAGTAGAACAGATATACAAGGCATACTTGTGGTCCTTCTGTCACAGCCTGTCATTCCAGGGGTATGGATGGTGGCCAGTGACTTGTCAGTGCTGGCACAGTAAGGAGGCAGCCATTTATAACCTGTCAGTGCACTGACTTTCATGTTGCAGCTGCCCTACTAGTCACTATGTAGGTTACTATGAGCTGTGTAATACCCATATGTGTGGCCACCTGTCCCTGACTTGTCCAGCTTTCCTGCAGTAATGGATATTGACTTCTGGACAGTGTGTACAACTCTTACCATAGGTGTAGCTGACATGCAAAATAGTTGGGAGAGAAAGTCTTGGAACATGGACCCTGTCAACCACAGTACTGTACCTAGACCACTAAGCCACAACAGCCAAGAGTAAGCGCTGTCCACATCCTGACAGTATTAACCACACATATACATAACTCAATGAACCCTGCATATTGTGGGCATGCAACAAGTTATCAAGTTGATTGGGAAAGCCCTGGGAATGTGTGCTCTGCTGCTATTACCCTACACACATAAATGTCACTGTATTTCTATGGGAACACGGGTGTGTTGGGGGCATACCTGTCAACTGTACACATTTGCCCAGACTGTGCAGATGTTGGCTTTACATTTTTGGTTCCATTTAGTATAGTGTTGCGCCTGTCTTGGAGAATACTGGCATATCACTAAAGACCGAAGGTTAGAATGTAATGGCAGACATTTGAGTTTTAGACCTCTTACCCTTCAGAGACTTAATGCAACTACAAGACCACTGTGATATCACTGTGTAAGTCTGTAAGATGAACATTTCATCATTGTCCCTATTTGTGGGCCTATGCCAGACATTTCTTTATGATTTTCTATAGCTGACTTGCTGGGAGAGGCTAAGGGGTGAGTATGGGACCCAACATTGACATCCCTGCACGTGACTTATGACCCTCCCAATTTGTTAGTCCCCCACATATACTGCAGGGATATCTGTCACCTAGAGGACTACTGCATACTCTGGGGAAACCATTATTGGGTGGACATTTCCTGTTGTCCCACATAGCTGTCAGTTTGCTGCTCTCCTGGTAGGCCACCCATTCCCTTGCATACATACAGCGATACCATAGATTAGCTAGCACAAAGTACTACTCCATTCATTTATTATAAGAGGAGTGACTTACCTTGTGCCTGCAGCAGTTTTGAGGATGGTGCTTGAGGGCTGACTCATAGGTTCATATGTGTGTACTAGACTAATGGCTCTGAAGCCTTTACAAGCCTAGCCCATAGGATTACCCTGGCATTGTGCCACCCGACCATAGTTCCCAGTGCCTCTGTTGAGTAGAGCCACTGGAGTGATTCCTGGGGTGAATTTTTTATTTCCCATCTACTCATCAAGATTTCTCCTCATCTCTCAGATGCATGCAGTACATATCCTATACATGATAAGGTACAGGTAGTGTGATGTATGCGGCATCCATTTTACTGTGTGTGCAAGTTGGAGAGAGGTGTAAGTCCATGGGTCCCTAGGGTGTCAGTGTACATGCTATGCTTTGCCTCTTTGCCAAGGCCAGGGTGTACTGGGCATGCCTACATCTGCCTAGAGGGGCAGGCTCATGGTGTTCCTCCTCCAAGTCTCCTGTGCCTTTGGGGACCTTGGCAAAGGTGGGGGGCTGTGTGCCCCCACTCTGTGATGTTCCTGCCACAGCTTTTTCTGCAGGATAATATTGTGTATCATGGCACATACTATGAACATGTGTGCACATGTGGCTGGAGAGTACTGCAGAACTCCACCAGATATGTCAAGGTAGTGGAATTACAACTTGAGCAGCCCAAACACATGCTCTACAATATTTCTACTTTGTGGGAGTGCCTCATTATGGTCTTCTTCAGTGGGTGTGTGAGCATTTCTTATGGGTGTCATCGTCCACTGTTCCAGTGCATAGCCAGCATCCCCCACAAGATGGCCATATGGGATGTCCCCTTGGCAAATGCTTGGTACAGCTGTGAGGCATGCCAGATGTGGGAGTCGTGATAACTACCAGGATTGCCAGCACACACATTTATGATAATACCCTGCGCATTGCACATGATCTGGCAGTTGATGGAGTGATAGGCCTTGTGGTTGATGTACACTCTATCCTCTTCACCAGGTGGTGCTTTGATGTGGAAGTGAATACAGTCTATGGCACCCAGTATCTCTGGGTAGTGTGCTACATGGTGGAAGAGATGCATATTGCTGTCCCTCTCCTCGGGGATGCTGGGGAAATAAATGTGCTCACTGGCATATCTTAGCATGACATCCAGGAACTGGTAGAGTACCCTGGATACTGTTGCCTTTGAGACTCCCATGATGCCCCCAGTAATTATTTGGAAAGTACCTGTAGCTAGTATTCTTAAGGCTATACTTACCTTTGTTTCACTGGGATGGGTTTCCCTCTGTTGGCTCTGGGTCTGAGGTGAGGCTGGCAGAGCTTGGTGAGTTGCTGTAGTATGTTCCTGTCTACCCTGTAATGCTCTACTATCTCCAGCTCATGTAGCCCCTAAAAGGTTACCCTGGCTTTGAACACTCTTCTCCTCCTCAGTCTGGGCAGGTTATCAGCATCATCCTTATCATTGGCCTCAGTCTGTAGCACGTAGAGATTTAACAAAGTGGCAGCAGCCCCTATCATTTTGCCAGTTAAAATGCCCAAGTGTGTACTCCAATGGGGCAGAGTATGTGGGAAAAACAGACTGAAGGGTGGCTGCATACTTTATTCTGATATGCTGCTGATGCAGACTGAGTGATTGGTGAATTATGAGTACATTTCACCAACAGCTGCATTACTGAGGAGTTTGAATGGGCCAGTGTGAGTACCAGAGGGATTATTAGCCATTTCCAGTTGATTGCCTTTTCTAAAGGTGTTTCTGTTTTTTTTTTTTTAATTCCTGTGTTTTTAAGCCCTGCACCATACCACACAAACATGCTGCTGAAATGTAAACACTTGTCAGCAGATCTGAACCTCCCCCTGTACACGAGCATGCTTAGCTTTTCTTAAGCCAGCAAAGCACAGCTAAGCAGCCTCAGACACACACCCTTGCTTAGCTGGTTTCAGAAATGTTGAGCAGTACTAAGCACTCCTCAAATCAGCTTAGCTGGCTTGACTACTGCTTAGAATTGTACTTCTTAGCAATGCTCAAACTGGCTAAGCAGAGCTATGCACTGCTTGCTAAGTATTGCTCAGTTTTCATTTAAAAGAAATTAAAGAATTGGACATTAATTACTTCTTAATGACATATTAAGTGTATATATTTTAGTTTACATGACATCTCCCTATGTGCTTTGATTACATTACTTCGGGATGTGACTGTACTGTCTAGGACACTTGTGTTTACATGAGGGATTTCACATCACAAATCCACTGATACTGTAAGGTTGGACAGCTACACTACCCTGGTTAACAAATATTAATAGCTACATCGTTAAAAACAAAAAAATAATTTAACAATGCTTTCCCATGTAAAAGCTAGATTGCCTGTCTTGGTATTCGAACCATGAGCCTACTGCATACAAAGCTGAAACTCTAACCACTGAGCTAAATCATGAGTGAAGACTTTAGCTATACATTTCTGTATAGCTCTTCATACCATTTTAAGCAGTGCTGAGCAAAGTGCTGCAGCATGCACACCCGCTCAGCTACTCCTAAACTTCAACTGCAGTGGAAAAAACATACAATCACTATATCAAATATTAGCATGTCAGTTGCAGGCCAAATACTCTTCATGAATATCCATGTTAATGCAAACCCTGTTATTCTATCAACTTTCTAAGTTTGTAAAGGCAATATTTAGAAACTGTCCCTATTTCTGGCCTTTTGCCCCATTTTTTGTATTGCCTTTGTCCATATTTCTTGCTCTTAGGGGTTCAGAGGTGTGTGTCCCAGGAAACTTTTTATTGTGAAGTACCGTATGGCACATTCACACTGCAGGGGATGTGTTACAGTTCCTGTCACACACCCCCTGCAGTACATTCCATTCACAGATCCTATTTTCAGTGTCCACAGACATCGAACAGTTTGCAAGCTCCAATGTGCTTGCAGGAAGCATGACACACTTCCTTTTCATGTGAGCTGCTTCTTCTGCCTACACCGCCATATTATAGCCCCTACATGGTTAGGTACCTGTGGACATGGTGTCCCATTTTGCTACTCAATAAACTTAGTTCATTTACATACACCTACTTGCTTATACCCTAGTTACACCACTACACCAGAGCCTATCTCCTTAGCAACCACTGTTACCTGCCATTGTTATGGGTCTGCATGCTGGCCAGTATACTGTAAAAAATAGGTTTCACATTTAGATTGCCTTTTTCCTATTTTTTTTTTTTTTTTTTTTTTTGCAGGATCGCTGTTTGTGTGCCACTACACTCTGCTTAAATAGCCGAAATCTGCCAAAAATAACCTTTTGATTTAAAATATTTTGTAACATTTTTGCATGACAATGGCCATAGTTTTGGCCATTGGCATGCCTAATGAACATTATACATGCTTTACTTTAAAATGTCATGGCCCTGTTTTTATTTTTGCAGTCATAAAACCAGTAAAAATAAAATAACATTTGCCCATACTCTCCCTATGGCTGCCTACCACCAACTACAAAACATGCTGGAGGGATAGATTCCTGACCCAGAGACTCCCCATACTTTGGAATAGACTGTCCATACATGTCAAGCAGAGCACCTCATTGGCCCTCTTCAAAAGGAACCTTGATGATTGGATGGGAGATAGGAAATTCACCCTGGGGATCATGTCAGTCACCCTGCTAGACAGGGGTCCAGAGAAGTAAATATTGTGGGAAAAAATTTCCAGGGAATTGTTATGGCTAGGCTTGCATAGGCCTTAGGGCCGATAGCCTAGTACCAACCTATGAACCTATGAACCTATGTTAGCTTACACAGTTATGCAGCACTGTTTTCTACACCTCCAGATTGATTCAGGTACATCTACTGCCCACCACTCCCACTCTGTGCTATCTACATGGATACAACATGTCTTCGGCCATGTAGAAGGTGGATAGCATGGATCTTACATGTTAAAGGGGACTTTTCCCAGTTAATAGCTTAATAATTTAATAAAAAAAACAATATTTTTTTTAAATAAGCTTCTTTGCACGAGTTTAAGTTCCATGCCACTTCGCACAAAGTAGAATTTAAATATAATTAAGGAAAGCCAACTTTTAATGGCTTTCACCTTGCTCAACTTCCATGTTAGCTCATGTATGGGGAAAATTTCTCTGTACATAACATGAAGCGAACACGGACTCACACCAGGTTGCTGACTTGCAACCTAGTGTTTTGTACTAAGTAACAGTGGGCTGGGGTGATAGGCGTGCACTTCATTATCATGCCACCATGGGTTTTCAGCCCTCGGCATGTTTGTGCATACATGTCCACCATGGAGCACTCTGCCAAGGAAAGTAAGCCCTGTTCCTGAATAGGGAACAGGGTTTAGTGTGGGAAAACGGTCTTATAAAGGCTAACAAGGTATTATTTTCTGTGTTAGCCTTCATGAATACAGCCCACTGTATTTCTTCATTTATGCATCATTTTTCACTTATACTCTTTTATCATACCACAAAAATTATCGTACTTGTATTTCTTCAGTTTTATAACTAATCTCTTATCTTTTTCATTTGTCTTCTTTAACATTTTGTACAGATCTAATGAAGCAGCATTAGTTAACCATAAACTTCCTTCCTCTTTATTTGCATACAAAACTTCTCTTTTTACTAGGTTTAATCTAGAACCCCATACAAATAAAAATATATATATATCTGCAATAATTCCTTTTGAAATTCTTTTGGCAACATATATATACACTTTATAAATATGTCATTTTTCCTTCAGTGCTGAATTTATCAAATATACCTTTTTTTGAAATGATAATTTATGTTTTCTGCAAAAGATAGATTTGTTTTATTTTTTCTATTGTTTTTTTTCCCATTGAATTGTACATACATCTCTATTTCCAAATTTTATACCTAACACAGAAGTTTCATTACTGTAAAATGTATATCCCTTATTTTGCTATATCACCTTAACTTTTACTTTTCTCTTCATTTAAAGCCATCCCTATCACTTCTAGATACTCGTGTGCAAATTTTTACTTTTTTTGTGTGATCTATATATGTGAAAAGAACTGGAATTTTTAACCGTTAAGGTGCTATATACCACACCTCCTTCATTTTGTGATTTATTTCATATACTATAACATTCATAACTATTGCAAAGAATATACAACTCTTTGGACATCCATGTCTTACACTACCAGTAATATGTACCTCTTGGCTTAACAGTCATTTACAAGTATTTTTACTTTATTACAAGTATTTTTACTTTATTATTACTATACACGGATTACTGCAGTGGTGGTGCTGCGGTAGAGTTGTCGCCTCACAGTAAGACGTTGTCCTGTTCGATTCTCAGCTAGAGCATCTTCTGTGTGGAGACATGCATGAATGGGCATCCCTTCATTGAAGGTTGTGTGTCAGAGCTGGCAACTCGGCGCGTAAAAAGCTACTGCCAATCATTAGCAGACAGGAGTTCCGCTGTGGCGACCCTTAACCGGGAAAAGCCGAAAGACACAACAACAACAACAACATTTCTATACACTGATTACATAATTTCTTAACTTTTTCACTTATAATCTATTCTTTCATTATTACCCACAAGACCTCATGTCCAGCTGCATCAAATGTGTTATTAAGGTCTCCTTCTTTTTTTCTATTCATAACATCATCCCCAATTTCTGTATCATTATTAATTCTTGACAACTCTTCCCCTTTACACTATATATACAATCTTCTATAATATTTTCCTTTTTATTTTCAAATCTCTTTTGCATTATTTTTATAAAGATCTTATAATCATTATTATACAATGCAATCAGGCTTCACTTTTTTAATTGTCTTCTATGTTCCTTCTTCCATACGGATTTAAGTGTTATACTACATATTCCTTTATACATAAAACCTTCATTTAAAGATTAATTTGAAATCATTATACATATATTTATATATATATATATATATATATATATATATATATATATATATATATAAGTGTTATACTACATATTCCTTTATACATAAAACCTTCATTTAAAGATTAATTTGAAATCATTATACATATATTTATATATATATATATATATATATATATATATATATATATATATATATATATATATATATTGCCAATCCCTTAAATTTGTATACATTTCATACCCTATTCATCTGGTCTTGCAGCCAAATCTATATTTACTTGACCTAATACTTTATCTTGTTCACTTAAAGAAATCTCCATTTCTAACTCTTTATTCTCTTTCTCTTTTAACTTGTTTATTTTCTATGTTTTTCCACTCTGTTCTTTTCTTTAAAAATTTCTTGTACATATTGCACTATACTATTTATAATCTTTTCTTGAGTTCTTTCTATTTTTTACTTTACATTTTTTATTTCTCTCATTATACTACCAGCGTCCCATATTGATCTGCTTAATTAACTCAATATTTCTTTTATTCTTCCTTGTAAAAATATCTTTGCTTATATACAAATCTTGTATTTTTTCTTGATTTCTTTCATATAACTCTTTTACTTTGTCAAAATACATTCGATCATTATGTTCTAAAAACTTTTTTTTATATTTTTTCTTTAAATATCATCTGCTATTCAGACTATACTTTATAAAATGTTCTTATAGTAATATGATCTTTCCAAAACTCTATTTTCAAACTCTTTCCTTCTACATTCCACACTTTCTCATTTATCCTTTTTATTCCTTTTTCCAGTTTTTATATATTTCTTGTTTTCCTTTATCTCTAGAAATATTGCAAAATGATCAGAAAATTCTGTTTCAGCTGTCTCCTCTTTTCCTACAAGTAAACCTTCTAATTGTATAAAATAATTTATTTTAGTTCTATACATACCCCTTTTGTAAGTTCATGAATTTTTGTTCCAGAGTTTTAACTTACATCATCTTATAACTTCAAACATTTTTCTTATATCAATTCCTTTTTTTTACATTTGCGTCTTAAATCACAATTACAGTCTCCTGTAATACTATATACTTGTGCTCTTCATTTTAAATCTAAATTAGTTAATCTTCCCATTTCTGCTAAAGTCATATCTGATATCATTACTGTATTTCTGCAGAATATGGCTATTCTAGAACATCTTTTAGTTCCTAAATTCCAGATTATCTTTCTTCTCAATTGTTTCTGTTTATAATCTTTTTTCATTTGTTATAAATCTTATGTCTTCTAATATTATTAGATCTACATCTGATATATTACACCACTCCAAAAATCCCTACTCTTCTTACTATATTCTTAAAACTATTCACATTTACAGAAAGCACTCTAAAATTTTTATGTTCCCTTAGATTCACAGTATCATCAGATCATAGCTAATTACTAAGCCAGCTTTTTATTAATCGGCTATTTTAAGCCTAACCAACCCCCCCAAAGGAGATAATCAAACAATGTACCTTGTGCTTGTCAGTGAAACACTCTAACCATTATACCAACCTGCAGTTATTAGCTGAACATTTTCTTTTTCATCCACTTTTTTTTTTCTTTTGTACTTATCCCTTTGTTTATTTTTTTATATTTTACCAATTTTCCAATAGTTTTTTTTCTTTTACTACCTCACAATTTTATGTCTTTTTCATCACTTATTTCAGATCCTTCTTCTCTAGCCTTTTTATTATGTTTTCTCATTTAATGCTTCTTTTATTTCTACTACTTCTAAAATGTATTCCCTTTGGTCATTTTCTTCTCTTTCTTTCTCTTTTTCCTTACTCGTATTATTATTTTTGCAATCCATCCATAAATGTCCAACTTTGTTACATTTATAACATTTTGATTCACTTTTTTTACATTATGCCCCATTTCTCCACAAATAAATCATTTTCTTTTGTCACAGTTACTTATCAAATGTCTTTCTTTTCCACAAAAATACACCTTTTGGGTTATCACCATTATTTTATGACACCCTTATTCCCTCCGCATCTCATTTTTTATATTTCTATTTTAACACAGTATTACAATTCCAGCCCCTAGTCCATAACCCCCTTTTGTCATATACTTTTTGCAATGTCCAGTGCTTCTTTGCATAACGTTTTCAAACATCCTTTCAAAGTCTTTCTATCTCTATTCAGGATTGTACATGAATTTTATTTTTATTTCCTTGTTAAATGCTTTTATCACATAAAGATTCTATGGGTTACAGACTTTCTTTTTATCATATTCTCCAAGAAAAATTTCCATTTAAAAATGTCTCAAATATAATGTCACAAAATGTCTCTTTGTTAATAAGAATAAATGCTCTTAAATCATATGGTTTTACACCCAAAGGAGTTATTAAATTGTTCCACCCTTCATACATTTCCATTGTTTGTCTTCTTTGCCATATAGTTCTGTTTTTCATTTTCTTCTTCCTTCTTTTCTGCTACTCCCTTTCTGTCTTCTTTTACATTCTCTGCATATGTTTTCTTTTCCATTTTACCACAGTTCTTCAGGATTGCCTTTGCATCATCCTTTTTCATTTTCTCCATAATACCCCTGCAGAAAACATCTCCTTCATTTGCTGGCTCACTCTGCATCACCATTTCTTTAACTAAGTCATTCCACATCCCTCCTGACTGGAGGGTTGCAATTACACATGCACCATTTGTTGACTTATCTCTATCAAACAGATTTTTTTGAAACATGTCTTCAAAATCCTTCCACACATTCTCTGGTCTCAATATCTGCTTTCTCATCCATTTCTCTTACTTTTCCACCATCTTGTTCTCTCTCCATCTGCCTCCCTGTTTCTCTGAGCCACCCCTAAATCTGGAATGGAAACAGGAAGTGCTCTTTCAAAATTGGTCCCATTTGCAAAAATGCTGAGTAGGGGAAGTTCCCTGAGACCCTGGCTAAATTTTCCATATTAGTATAAACAAAACCTTTCGAATCCCCTGAAATAAGGTTATTAGCCTAGTAGGACTAATCCAGTCAACAAATGATGAAAAGTACACCCATGCATGCGCACACGCACACACACACACACACACACACACACACACACACACACACACACACACACACACACACACACATGCACACGCACGTACACACACACACACACACATGCATACACACACACACACACACACACACACACACACACACACACACACACACACACACACACATGCACACACTCACATGTACATTTGCCCCACATCTTCTCTGAATGTACCTGCACTGTGAGTACTCCCATAAGAGTGAATGGATGACTTTTGCATGTTTATGGTGGTTATTTTTTCATCCAGCAGTGACATTTTGACAATGTAAATCTGGAGTAACTGGCAACTCTATGTGCAAGCACATGATTAATTAGCATTAGCTGCTTACTCAGGCTGCTACATTATCATGCATCTTTGCCTTTGAGACTGACCTCCAGGCAGAGGCCACTTTTATTAAAATATCTTAGCGATAGGCCAACCTAAAAATCAGGGAGGATTACTGTGACAGAGAAAATGTACATGTTAATGCTTCCTCCTCATGGTAACCCTTTTTGAATCCCACCCATTTTCTAAAGTACAATTATCTGTCACTAGTCTTCATTTTAATCCTGTCAAATTTGTATTTTTCTTTGGTAAATAAGTAATATAAAACTGTTAAAATGATTGTGCAGTGAGTGTTGCTAATAAAGGCTAGAGAAAGTTTTATTATCCCTTACTGAGTCTGTATGAGAAAAAAATAGTATAACAATGAGCTATTTGGCAGACTGTATTATACATCCTCTTCTTTTAATAATAGCCTGATTGCATGATGGTTATTCATGCCAAGTGAGAATTTTGGCTTCTAGGTAGCAGAAGGGACATGATGAAGAAACAGAGCAGGAAACAAGAAGTTCCAGAGCAAGCTATCTGGCTTAAACAACTAGAAAATTGCAGATGTACTGGGTCAAATTCAAGTAAAGTTTCAAATTAGTGTGCAAAAATAAAACTGTACTTTGTTTTAGGACTTATTTCCAGAAATAATCAGGTTTGAGACAAACTTTGTAAATGTTGAGGTTGTACTTTTGAAATGATAACAGGATTCAATACAGTATGACAAAAATGAAGCCAATGAGGTGTCTTAATTATTCTAATTTATTTATTTATTTATTTGTTTTACTTAGAAAGTCCAACTGGAATAGAGCCCTTTATCAGTGTAGGCCCAGTGAGAAAAGCTCCCCATTTAACACCAGTTTTGACATATGCATAAAATACAGTTACATGGTATCAGAAGGAATACAAGATATATGCAGGTGTACATACATGAGAAAAAAAAACCTTTACAATAGCTTGCATAGACATCATTTAGAAGCAATGCATGTGCATAGCTTGCACAGGTAGATATGATGTTGAGCATTCATTATAAATACATTCAGGCTTTTATATAGCAATGAGAGATATAACATTGCAAAATATATTGTAATATTACCTCTGATTTATGGCAATTAAAATAATGAAAAGAGTCTGCTTAACTGTTGAAATATTAGAAAGACTGGAAGATAGTTGATAATGAAATATAATATGATATGTTAATAGCAGAGTAACTACGAAAGTATCATTACATACAGGACTGAGAAGTAAAATAATTAAATTACCCAGTTTGCAATCATCAGTATTATTATTAGCTGTCTAGCTTTTTCCTCCATTCCCTGTGTTTACGTCTGCCAAGACAATCCAGAAAGAAGTGGTCTAAGGACTGATGCCTGTAGAAAACTACTAGAAAACACTTCTGGAAGCTTTTTAAATCATGTTGCTTAAGTAATATTTACATAAAACAGAACATATGAATGTTCATTTACTGCATGTAGTTAATTATGTCTGCATTTCCAATTGTGCTGAATGCTTTAGAAAGGTCAAGAGAAGCAGTAAACACTATGAGACCTTCATGCATTTCTGTTAACTTCTTAAAAGAATGCTACAGGAATAAAAAACATGGCCTCCTATTAACAAGCCCTCACTAGTTAGTATCACACAAAAGTTAATCCATTCATTCATTTTGGAAATACTCCTTTATGGCTGATGCCATGATTTTATATAGGATGCTGACTAGCCTGATTGACCTCATATCATCTGAGTTTGATATACCCCACACCTTTTTGGATTTGGACTACTATATTCTGTTGTCATAGATCAGGGACATGTACCCGTACTAATATTTTGATTCATCAAACTTTGTGGGGTTCAATTAGGTTTCACTGATTTTGTAGCAGAAACTACAATGTGTATTCCCTGGCCTTATGGAACTTGACCATTTCATTTTAATTATCACTGCGTTATTCATATCTGTGGTTATATAATGGGTGCCTCTCCTTTTGTTGGTAGCACGCTAACATATTCATTTTTGATATTTAACAGGATAAATAGTCTGTTCCTGGGACCATTTCCAGACAGGACCCTGACCATAGCTGTTCAAGCAGTACAAACAAGGTAGCATATGCTTTCAGGACACATTGCAAAGTATTAACTGCTTACGTAACTTGGCAGTTACATGCAAAAGTCAATTAAAGTTTACAGAACTCTTACAAAGAAACAAAAAATATGAGAAAAATCGTAGAAATTTTTGGTTATTACAAATTTTTATTCTGCAATAATATGCATACTATGTCTGTGGCTGCCTGATCTCTTCATTGATTATTGATGGCATATTACATTCATCATTTACCCCTTTAGTTTCCTAATGTAATTAAATAATACTGGCAAGCTTATTTTTGCTTTCAACCTTTAGGGGGATAAATACTGTACTGCAGGTTCTTATATGACAAAAATGACGTCATATTGTAACATGTTGTGTGTTACATTTCTATGTGACTGGGAATCTTGTGCATCTTCAGGATAAGCCTACAAAGAGTCCAGTAGGCTTAATGTTCTGTTCCAGGCACCAAACAAACAAGCAGATAAATAAGTAATGTGATTGCCAGTGCCACCAGTATATATGTATATATATATATATATATATATATATATATATATATATATATATATACTTGTATATTACATGTTTGTGTCTGTGATTTAGATGCTGAAAGAGGGTTTGGAAAATATTAAAACTATCTTGTTAATTCTTCTGTGCATTTTGTTTCAAAACAGTACAAAAATAGGAATGGAAAATTTCCAATGCAGCACTTATACTCCACAGGGAGATAGAGTAGAATTCAAATGGGAGTAAAAAAATGTGTGTGTGGGGGTTGTTAAAATTTCACTCAAGGCTGAAATACACTGAATCACCTATCTTACAAAAGTGAGTCCTTAGTGGTTAGATGAATGCCAGGAAATGTCTAGAAAAAAGTGGTGGTAGCATTTCCCTAAGCATTTGTATTTCCCCAAGTTTGCTAGGCTGCTCAGTAGAACCATTCCCACAAGGAAACTGATGTTTAGTAGTGCAACTCTCTGAAGGTCTGCTGTAAGGTAGAAACTTATCATGTTGTAACTGTAACTGTCCTTAATCTTCTTTAATCTATTTGAGCTGTCTAAAATCATGTTACAATACAGTCACCAAAAAAAGTTTTTTTTTAAATAGGGACATCAAATCACAATATCTGCACTATATTTTTTAATGTCTAGTTTGAGTGAACTTTATCCCAATATATTGTGTTGTAGTGGACTCTCTATAATGCTATGTTATTATGACCATGAAAGTATAATGTATTTTCCCTCTTGGAGATTAGTATAAAGCATTATGTCTGTGAGGAGTTTAGTTTTATTGCGCTTATGGCTTATAGGTGAGGCCCTTCTGGGTATTGCTTTCAGAACCTGTCCCCATGCAGGGGTAGGTCTGTATATATTTGCATAGCAGAACTGCTACTGTGAGTTTAGCCTAAGTATTCTGTGTATAATTACAACTCTTTCACATATGTAAAGACTTGCCATTGAGGAGTATGTCTTCTATAAGTGTAAGGAACTTGTTGAAATGTCATTGTTAACCATCACTTGTCATGTGTGAGAAACTCGACTCACATGGTGACTCCATAAACAATCTGAAATAAAACTAGTTTTATTATTGTCAAAGGCTACTTAATTGGTAAGTTTTATAATATGGTATTTTAAAAATTTTCAGGAAAAGATTACACTTGCAAAAAATGATGACAGTATTATACTGGATGATGATGATGATGATGATTAGTATTACATGGAAAAAACTCTAATGTGTATGTATGAGAAGCCAGTAGATTTATCTGTATTATGCTTAACTGGCACAGTTACGACAACTAAATCAAAGAATATATGAAATGAAGAGCAAACATAACAAGTTAACACCTTTGTACTATGTCCAAACTTAGTTAAGCACTGATGTTGCTCATTGTTTTCTGGCATGCTTTATATAACAAGTATAGTGCAGTTGCATGGAAGAAAGCACCAAAACCCAGCTGTGGGAGCTGTCTACCGAAATTTTATTTAAATTTAGCTGTAAGCAAGCATAGAAAAAATGCAGTTCATTAATTTGTTTTGTGTTTAAAGTCTTATTTAAATAGCAAAGAATTCCTTACAGTTACCATCTATCCATGGTACTGCAATCACAGATTTCGGAATGACCATTTAGCAAAACTTCTCTTGCAAGAGCATGGGCAAATAAGAAAAAAAACAACTGTACCCTAATCAGAGTTTATGGAGTAAACAGGAATAACAGCTGTCACTGCTTAGCCCAACGAGGAACAAACCAATGACATGATGTGTGTGAAAATGTGAGTCAGCAAGGAGTGAGATCAATTAAAATGATGGTAGAAGGGAGGCTGATTATTTGGGTTTGATGCAGAGGTCGACAGGAAAGCCTTTATGGCAACTTTCAGGCTCCTGTTGTATGCATTTAACAAAAGTGCATGACATGCACCATGTTCAAGAGCACTTATCACACATGGGTGTGTTAGATACAATGTTAATTCAGTGTCAGCTATGTACTGCATTCTATGTAGAAAAAAACACCCCAAAATTTAGTGAACACATAGGTGAACACTTGTCAGATATTAGAAGGAAGAGAGGGAAGAATGCTCTATTTAGGCATATTGAGAGTTTTAATGACTATCATTTTAAGTTTTTAATAATTGAACAGGTTAAACAGGACCTACAAGGGAAGGTAATGAATGAACATCTTGATTTATGTGAACTGAAATGGTAAATGCTATCGAATGCTACAATGTTTCCTGGGATAAATGAAGCCTGTTCTATTTATTCTGTTTTAAAACTAAGGCATTATACTGTTTCTAATTGCTGCTAATGGTTGTTTGAAATGTCAAGTGATTCTTTTTAAATGTTAATTGATTTTTTCTGTGATTGATTGTTTTTAATTGAGCTATGAGTTTGGTATAAAAAGTAAATCAGTGTATTGTTGTTTGTTCTGATGAAGTTCCAAATTTTGGGAACAAGAGTGTTTAACCTTAATAAACTTCGGTTTTAGAATTCTGGACTGGCTCTTCTCTTCACCTGAACTAAACAGGTGTGTGTAGTTTTTGGTTTGGTTCTCATTGTTTGGTTCATGGTTTGTCATTTTGTTTTTTTGTGTTAGATATTGAGTGAGGAGAATAGGAATTTGATATTAGGACATGTTGTTATGACCATGATGTTGATCACTTAGTAAGCAAAGTACATCTAAGGCCAAAACTGGTTGCATAGGTGCCTGTTTATGACCATCAGGGTTAGTCAGAGTACATGATATGCACCATCAGCACATGCAAAATGAGAGTACGACACAATAGAAGGTGTAGTTGCCTGCCTATTTTGCAGTTTACACCCTGAAGTCCATTTCTAAAAGAATAAAAACCCAACAAGCCTGGGATTACATTAAGTTTAAAATGAAGAGAAAAGCAATGCTCAGATAGCCGTTAAAATTATATTCTACTGCAAACTGTACAGCATAACCTTAAGCATGAAAATCCTTCTTCAGAATAAACTTCACTATGAAAAACCTAACATATAAAAAATCTAGTAAAACCATCATCAAGCAGCTGTTCAAAACAACTAGTTTTAAGTGGTCATTTCTAGTGCTGCTTTTAAAAATATATTTATTTAAAAGTGATTGTTCGCTTGCCTACAAAAAAATATTTGTTATATATATTCACAAAAATTTGCACTGTTTTTCTTATTTTCTCCTCTGCAATTTAACATACTCTCTAATATGTGAAACTTAAAAGATTGGTTTCCATAATTTTGAAATATATGTTGATATAACCCATTGATCAGCATGTACTATTTCTTGATGTCTTAAACAAATATAATGTATGGCACATGGAACAACAGACATGCAGATGATATTTAGCCATCTGAACTTCTCTGAGTTGCAAAACAATGAAATGGACTGTTAAATATTTCAGTGCAACACACACACACACACACACACACACACACACACACACACACACACACACACACACACACACACACACACCTCTATGCACATATAGAAAAACACAAAAATCACTGCATTAAGGGCATCTTAAATCACTTTGTTGGCTACAGTTGTTCTGTTTTCATTACAACTATTTAATTGGGGTTAATTTCTCCAAGTCTTTTGGGTTTCTAGTACCATGATAGGAATGGACCCTATTTATAAGTCAATGTATATTTAAAGTTCATGAAATTAGCATTATTTCAATCTTTGATGTTCACCAAAATTGCTCTTCACACTTGCAGTGTGGCCAGAATTGACTCCTTCTCTATTTCTTATGGAGATACATGTATCAGTAATATAATTAAATATGACTGTATACCTCTCAACCTTTTACAGCAAGAAATCTGGACAAAGCCATCAATAATGGGGGTACTGAGGCCCAACAATAGGGACACTTTTTAAATATTACTCTTACAATCTTAGAATATTGACAGAACAGCAGGTTTTGCATTAGCATGAATTTTCTGAAGGTTATGAAGTCTAACACTCAAATGTCTGTCATTATTTTCTGACATCAACCCTAAATTATTTGCCAATGATCTGCCAGAAAACCACAATTTTAAGAGAAATGGACCAAAAATATTAGGCAAAAATCTGGACATTCTGGGAAAATCTATACAGTTGAGATGTATGCGTAAACTTTTTTTTCAATGAGACCCATTGCTCCTACTACTACTACTATTGGAACTGTTTGGGTATCCCTCTTCCAAATTGCCCTTACTTCTACCTGCAAATTCTGGTATTTTATGACTTTGTGTCTTGCTGTACGTAAGGCACTGTGATCACTGGGTGTAGCAATTTCAATGATCGATGCTGGTTTTGGCTGCTTTTCATGGACTACTATATCTTGTTTTTTCTCATCTGTTTTCAGAACTGTTGATAATGGGTGATCTCATGTGATATAAACTTTATCATTCATGTTTACAATGTTTCTCAGCTACTTCACTATTGCAATGTTTGCACAATCCCCATTACAATAGTCTTGCTGCATTATTATGCCTTTTAGTATGCAGGACCTCTGTCATTAGCATATCATACCTAGCAACAAGATGTGTGACTGTTTCCACTTCTGTTTTATAGAACCTGCATTTCTCTATTTCTCCCTCATGTTCAATGTCCTTTGTAAACCAAAGTGTATAAAGTCCACTATCTTGGGCCACCAATATTAACCTTTCATCCTTTGATTTAAAATCACCTCTCCTTAAAAATTCCTGTGTCAGACCCTTATCAACATGAGTTGCTTATATTCGTTCTTTTGTTTTTGGCACATTCAGTTGCTGCCTGATTTTTGTCTACTTATGATTTGATTTCCATTTCTGCTTGTCACTGATCTGCTTCTGCTAATCTAAGAAGGGAAGTCATCTTAGATTCCTTCTCCTCATGTTTTAAAACATTCACTATGTTTGTATTTGGTGAGGTCAGCAGATATGAATGCAGTCCCATGTATGAAGATCTATACGTATAATCAATTTTGAGAAAGTCCATACCTCTACCAGAAGAAGGAATATATATAATGTTGGTATATATTGATTTTTATATGTCATTTAGTAAGCATGAAGTGTTTTTTTTTTTTCTTGTTTTCTTGTCCAACTGATCCAGACCTTTTGGGGCTAATCAATCACCCCAAAACTGTAAGTTAGACCAAGAAGAGCAAATTGGTCTATAGCTTGGACTTTGCTCCTAGATATCAAGACTGTTTTCAGTATTAGTTTTAGTCTTCTGAAATATTCTTTACTGAGTTTTCTTCACATTTGTTCATGTTTTGCTGTTAATCATTCATCATTTCCCAAATATTTATACGCTCCCTCCTACTTAAGTTATTTTACACAACATTTATGCCCCAGACTGATATTTTCTTGGTGCTACAGATTCTCTACTTTAGCTGTTGCTTTTGTACATTTATCAAGACCAAATAACATTCTTATATCATCTGAGAAAGTTTTAACCCCTTTCAATTGTGCTTTCAGCTCCTCATTTGATGCACTATACAGTTTTAAATCATCCACAAAAGTAAGATGAGATGTCTTTACTGCTGGTTGTTTTTAGGAAGCAAACCTGTAAACATGACCAAATCTGTTAAATGGATACCTTAATGGGATAAGGGCAAGACAAAAGAGCCATGTTAACAACCACTCACCTTGGACTATCCCCCTTTGAATTTTTATCCCTGGGATTGTAATATGTCTTTTATCATGACTTAGTTGCAAAGTGGTCTGCCAGTGCTTCATGATTACTGTAATGTAATTGATCAATGTAGTGTGTATTGTATCTTACACATTTGTAAGCACTCCTTTATCCATGAATGTGAGGTGCTGTCATATATTTTTTGTAATCTACCCATGCCATACTTAAATTCTTTCTCTTTATACAATTCTCCATTATGACTTTATTTGGCAACAAATGATTCTTTGTTTGGTATGACTTTCTTTTGTTACTCTTTTGTTCTTTTGGCATAATTCAGTTGTCTTCCAAATGGCTTTAAAATCAGTTAGCATCAATTCCTGTATATAGTGTATGCATTTGTTGAAAGTTAAGTTATTGGTTTATTGTTTTTAAGATAGCCTGCAAGTTCACTCTTAAGAAGGGATATCATTTTTCATGGTGTTAACCAGGTTGGTGTCTGTTTGGGATGTGATTATGAGTAGTTCTTACTCAGGCCTAGAAGAAGTTAGGTACTGGATCTGGGCTTAGGATTTTTCATTTAGCAGTGTTTCATAATTTTATTTCAACTTCTCTGGTGGTTACTTCATCCCATTTCATATGTTGTACAGTTGAACTTCTTACTATTTTTTTACTTCTTCTATTCATTCAACACCTTTGTTATGTTCTATAAGGTCTTCATAGATATTTTTCCAAAATGTGGCTATTTCTTATTTTTGGTGGTATTCCTGTTCCTTTATTTCTCAATTCTCTATAAAACTTTAGTGAGTCATTAATGAATTGATGATTTTTTACTTTTCCTTTATATTTACCTTCTACATTTTTTCTGCCTGTGATAATATCTATAATTTATTATTTATTTATTTGCTGACATTTGTAATTCAGGAAAGACAGACTAGCACATGTGCCCTTTTTCATCAGAAGCCAAGGGAGAAAAATTCCAAGTTATCATATTTAATGCAATCAATATTTACAATAACAAATTTTATAATGCAGTTTCAGTTAATGCATAAAGTAATAGTCAGTATAGTAAATTTGCATTGATATTCACAAACATTACATTTTTAAGCCTTGTACTGAGGCGTCACAGTTCAAAGAGTGGTATATAAGATAGGTAGGAGTAGTTTAAGAAATACAATAGAGTGAAGCATTAGAGAAGATAAGCAAGTTTGAATGTTAATAGAAAAGTACTGATGGAAAAGTAATTTGGTCTAATTAGAAATAGGTATAATAGTTTAAGAAGTATAACAAAGTGAAGTATCAGAAGGGAATAAGCAGGTTAAGTGATTTAGTGCTTTAAAGAGAAATATAAGAAAGGCAATGGAAGGTGCTAGAGCACTATGTCCTAAATGAAGAGCAAGGATAAAGCCATGAAGCAAAGAGGCAGTCTTTTAGTAATTGGAAAAATAAAGGTGTGTGATAATCCTGCTTGATATAAGAACTTTATTCCATGTTTTAACTGCACTATTGGAATAAAGACTGATCCCAGCATCTCTTTGTGGTTTGTAGATGGGAAGCAGTTGTTTATTATTTGACCAAAAGGGACAATTTGGAAGATAGTATTGGAGTAGGGATGTAATGGCTGAGCAGGCAGATGGGATATGGATGATTTTATGGGTTAAAGTGAGCTGAGTATAAGATAGGTGGTGAGGAAGCTTAAGCCAGTTAAGTATTTTTAATGATAAAAAGTGGTGGGTCCAGTACGGTTTTGAGATTAAATCACCAGTTTGGAACAGAAATGGGTCTAAATTAACAAAAGAGGTTCCATTCCCTTAGCTGCCATGTCACATGTAATGCTAAGGGAATAATACCTCTTGTTTGTGCGGGCAACCATGGCTGTTATGACAACTCCCATATCTGGCACACCTCACAGCTCTACCAGAGGTTTTCCAGGAGTGATGTCCCATAAGTCCATTTACTGGAGGATGCAGGATATCCAATGGAACCATGGCTGATGCCTATTAGAAATGTATGCACACCCATCATGAAAAGCTATAATGAGGCATACACTCAAACAAGCAAAAAGTCATAGACCATGTATTAAAGTCAAGGGTGCAGTCTCAAGATACATCTGGAGACCCTATAGTATGATCCCTGTATTTGTACAGAAATTGTTACAATTGGTGCTCTCCTAGACAATATCATCCTGCAATGACAGCTGCAGCAGGAGCACCAAGGGGAATAAGCACATGTTCCACCACAACTGACAGTGTCACCCCATCCACATGCAGTTGATGTTTCAGAGGGGGAACCTCCAGCTTCTGTGAGTGTAGATAGATGTAGATGTGCACAATATGCCCTTGCTCTGGCCAAGAGGCAATGGGTAGTACACATACCAGCTAAGGTGCATACATTTCTTCCTATTCACATATATAGAGCAAAAGTGATGCCAAGTAATGCTCACCACCTTTTCTTCCCATGCTGTTGCTGTGTACTGCTAGCATCTGACAGAGTCAGCCCTGAATGACAATAGTTGTAGCTGAAGGACAGTCAATGTAAGTGTAAAACCTGCATTAAAAATAAATGAGTAAGAACATAAATGAATGAAATATTCCTACATAAGTGGTATTTGTAAATTTAGCCAAGTAAAATGCATGTGAGTTGTCCAATGACATCAATATCTGACATGACTAACATCTGAAGTATATACTTATGCAGTTTACCAAATAACATGCCCCATGCAACTGAAATACCCAGTATAGAAAAAGCATTCCAAAAAGTCTACTTATCCCTGCATTCCTATAAGTGGAGCAATAAGCATGATTGAAAACAGAATCATTTCCTTCAAGTTCCTAGCTACACTGTTACCTTTTAGTGTAGATTCAGCCCTATGAGCACTTTGAAGATGCAAATTAGGTGTGAACTCATTAGAACTGCTGAATACCAAACTTCTGACTTTGTGTAGCACATATAAACATAGTGTATCCTCCACATTATTGTTAGGTGCTAATGGCATGCAGCTGTGAATGAGTGCGCTGACTAAAGCAAAACAAAGTAATGAACAGACACCATTTACTGAAGCAGGTGTATCAGTGATGATGCACTTACAAAGTGTGGAGTGAATTCCAGTGACCTTTTAAACAAAACCAAACTGACATGTATATTTCCTTGGCATAATAGCAAGGTGTTCTGCCTTTGCTGAAAACTTCTGTACAGTGTCATGTATTTGTACCACACTTTGAATGAAACATGAGATACTATGTACTACAGATTGCATGTGTGATAGTAAAGTCGAGATATGGGAAGGATTTAAAGAACACAAAGAGAAGACAGAGCTGTACTTTTGCAAACACATTCATAAATATTGTGTGATCAGTTATTCAAATAAATATGTTACCTACACATTTACAATCAACTGAGAATTTCCAGTTGTATGAACTGTTTAATACTGGATAAGAACAGCAAATTGCTTGTATGGACATAATTTGATTGGTATTGCAAAGCTATGTCTGTGACAAAGAATGATAACCATCTGCAACTGTGTTGTGCAAGTGCAATAGTCTGATGGTTCAAATTCAATGCTAATTGTTTAACTTTTGTTTCTCTTTCTCTCTCTCTCTCTCTCTCTCTGTTTTTTTTTTTATCTTTACTATGTGTGCAGCTCATTGCATAGGGCAAACACATTTAGCTGCTTAAGGAAAAAATAAAAAAAATAAGTTATGTCATCTTATAGAGTGCAAACATGCTCAGTGGCATTGTGTGGTGGTCAGCACCATGACTGCAAATGACTGTGGAAATTTCACATTTTACTTGACTGTCTCTGTGGCACTAAGAGTAAATACTGTGAGCTACAAAAGAAAGAAAACAAGGAAAGCAGAGCTTGAGTCCCACAGTAAATATTTTTAATGATGGGGGTCATAATGAGTACTTACACAACTAATATATGTTCACTGTTGCCTTTTGATTGTGTGCATTGTCTACCTGAGTACAAACATGGTACACTGCTTAAGGAAAAAAGTGAAACATTTAACTTGGTCCACCTTCCTCAGTGCAAACAGGCTCAGTATCAATCTGTGATGGTCAGCACTCTGGACAACACTGAGTGTGGAAAATAGACCTACTGCCTAGCTTTTCTTGTAGCACCAGGTGTAAGGGCAGTGAATTCCTGGTCAAAACAGGTGAGCCAAGACTAAAATCCAACAGCCTCTACAGTTTAGTAAGGTGTCCCACTGTCATTGCTCCCAAAACCTTGATTATAAAGGTAATACTACTTAACAGTAATTATGTAGAGCAGGTTGGTTGGCAGAAAGGTATCATTACTGTTTGCATTCACATACTTTTGTAGGTATCATAGCTCATTAATGACTGAGATATGAACCCCAGTTGATTATGTGTGGAAGTGGATTAGCATGTCAGTGATGATTATGTAATAAAAATGCAGTTGCATATCTCTGATGGACACAGTAGTTTACTGACAATCATCTAGACCCCATCCAACAACCCAATTATAACTGTCAAACAAAATGTATTGTGAGGTATGTATCATAACTACAAACTCTGTTACTAAAGTAATGCAAGTCTATCCATTTCCAATATATTTTCCAACATTAGTCCTGTACCATAGTTGAGAATGCATGATCCAGGACCTTTTAATGTCACTCACATACAGAACTAATTGAAGTATAGCACCAGTCACACTCTAAGCTATATATCTTTAATGACCATGGATGACAAACACTTCTTTTGTAACAATGATGAATACATACTTGTGTGGAGATTTATGCATTCTCTTTTCCATAGGTTTAAACCCTACCTTGTAGAAATGACTTTTAACAGTGTGTGTGTGTGTGTGTGTGTGTGTGTGTGTGTGTGTGTGTGTGTGTGTGTGTGTGTGTGTAACTTCCAATAAAATATATGTCAAGTCATCCCACTGATCCCTCCAAAGTCAAAGCCACTGCCAAGTTACACATCATCATTGCTGTTTCATAAACTCCCTCTTTGTTTGGCATTGCTTCTGTTTGCTTACCTACTCACAAATGTGGTTGGCATGGTTGTGTGTATTTGCACACTAGTCATAAAATACAATATCACAATTTGGTGGGAAACTATTGCTACTGTAGGAGGATCTTTGCAGATATGACAGGAGATGGGAAGGATGGTGTCAAATTCATGGCATGGAGGTGGGGTGTGAAGGAGTCAAAAATCATTGTTGTACTCCTTGTGAAGTGCTACAGCTAAAGGCTGCTGCAGGGGACTATACTAGTTCTCAGTACAAGGCTGAGGCTTGGAACAGCTGAGCCAAAACTGTCTCTAATGCAACTGGCATACCACACTCCGGATTGCAGTGTAAACATCACTAGTGACCTTAAGAGGAAAAGCAGGCACAAGTGGTTGAATGAGTTTTTAACTATCCCCCCTATTGTGTAAGTATAAAGATCAAGTGGCTCAAAAATATGAGCAATGGTGAGCATAGAAAAGACTGGTATGTGTTCATGAATCTTCTACTCTTATTTGTTTTACAACTGCAGAGGAAATCACAGTAAACAGGGAGGCACGTGCTGAGAATTTGGTATGACAAAGAGATGCAGGGAGTATGTCTGCAGTAAATCAACACTGATTGCAGTAAATATTGAAATTCTATAGATCAGCTTCAGCATGCATATCTTTACTGTAACAGGAACCATGCATGCTTTTTTCTGTAGCTATTGGTAACTGTATTAGGCAACTGTAATAATGTGTTCAGATTATGTGGGTTTATTTGCAACATGTAACCTATAGATTCACATTCTACAAGTATCATTTTTAAATTTGAAATGCAACAATATTGGCTTTAATGCAATGCTATTAACTTAATCTGTAGTATATTTAATAGCATATATGGAATATTTTCATATTCCAAGGATTAGTTGTAGCAATTCACAATCACTTTGGGATGGTGAATGGTCTATAGCTAGTATAACAATAAAAGAATATTTTCTGCAATAAAGCATGAATGTGACATATCATATTTCTAATCATCTCTTTTCTTTTTTGTCTCAGCTGACCCCCTATCTCTCTTTTTTTTTGTGGGTTACTTGGAATCAAAACATTCTGATGTCATAGGTTTTTGCCAACAAACCAAATGCATTTCAGCACAGGGAGATGGGCCAACAGCTGTGTTGGTCTGCCAACCCTCGACCAGCCACTACACCACTGCCAAGTCCATCTGGGATGTGATCCCAGCCCTACCTGGTCCAGCCTCATCAGGTAGCAGTGCCCTGGCTGGTGGTGCAGTTGTACCCACCAGGAGTACTGGTGGAGGAGATGATTATGTCACCTGTCATGAACTATCAGGAATGCTGTGAGATCGAATACAGAGTGGACTTGGTGCCCTTATCTTCTGACTGGAGAAGTTGCTCCTAAAAATAGAAAAGAGAGTCCCATGTCAAATTGTCTCACAGGCAACTGAGGAAGGGGACAGTGATGACAGTTCTGAGGGTGAAGACTACATTCTCATTGTTCATGCACTTAAAAGATCATAGGAAGTTACTAGGCTATTGGCCCTGAGGCCTTTACAAGCCTTGCAAGAATTTAGCCCATGTACCAACAAGTCAGCACCTGATGCCACTGTCCAGCAGGACACAGGTGGAATCCAAAAGGAACACTCGATGGACATGTGCCTCCAATGTCCCCTACATATCCCCAGTCATGGGGTCCCCAACCTTTTTGTGCCATCACTATCCCTGTGTCTGTCTTGTATATCCTGTTTGCCTGCACCTGCTTCCTCACTTATCCTACCTACCTCACCCCACATTCCTAGGTCCCTTCCTCAACATTCCTCTCTTTTGAAACCAACAAATAAATAAATAAATAAATGTGTACCTCTCCCATAAAAAAAAGTTGACCCATACATAGTTCTCCACCTTGTATATATGTCTTCTCGACACACTTGATTTGGTCCAATTGGCCATACAACATCAGTGCATTGTTGTCACCCATCCATGTTGTGGTGACAGTTCAAATTCATCAAATTTAGCTTAAATGAGCAGGTTAAAAGAAGTGGATATCTATGGCTTTTTCCTAATTCCCTCCGGCAAATGCCTGTATTTCTTCTCTTTTGTTTGTCCCACTGCTTGTCACCCCATTTCACCACTTTTCCATCACCCCATTTTCAAACATTTTATCTGGTCAAAAACTAGAATCACACACAATGCACGTGTCTAGAAATGGCCCATTAAAAAGCCTTCACTTTTTGTCCTCTGCATTTGTACAGAGTTTGACATTATGCACTAATACCGAGTGGCAGTGAATGATCATTCACGTCCTATGGCCAAACTTGGTTTGTTTTTGCCATCGGCAATTCTAGTCCAGTTATCTCTGCACCATACTGCTTAAACTCACTGTGCTGGAGGAACACATATTAAAAGATGAGTAAAGGCACTACTTTGAATGACAGCTGTTTAGACTACTGTATATAATGATGTTCAACTTCCTATGTGGAGTGTTGACATAAATCCCTTTACTGCTGATATTTTTTGCCTATAGCATTAAGGGTTTGATTCCACATACATCTCACATCATTTTTTAGTGTGATGTTATAAGTGTATGATATGTTTAATCACCTAAATCTTAGCATTTGCCACAGTTATGAGTTCTCATAAATATATATTGAATACTGGCCAAAAAAGATTATTTGAAGTGACATCCATCCCCACAACTATAAGATATTTATCCAGTCTTGTTCTACTTATCATAAGGCTGTTGTCCCTCTCCTAACCCTTCTTTACACCTATATCAGTCACTTCATGCTATACAGCATGGCAGGTTAATAATGAAAACAGACCAAAAACATGTCCATGAATGTTTCATTCCACCAAACCTTGTTATGTGTATGTTCATCTCTCCTTGTATTCAACATTTCACACTGACATTTCCTTACATGTGTGTATCTATTAGGCTGCTAGATGTACCGGTCATCTCATGGTTACTGCATACTGCCATGACTCTGCTGATGGGTAATACAAACCTTGATTCAATAAGTTATCAGTGCTCCTGTAGGGTTCAAGGTTTCAAAATCTGATGTAGGATTCCCTTTGTGTCATGTTCAGGTGATGATGGATGAAATGCTCATTTAATATGATGTGAAAATTGTCTTTACTGTGAAGAAGCATACTGCACATACTTTTCAGGATATCCATCCCTACACAAATAGCATATCTGTCAGTCGTAGTAATCATTTAAAAAGATGTACCACCCCTTGTCATTTGTGGCAAGCTGCACACACAATTAACTTGTGATTTCCAGTGAGGCCTGAAAAACAGCCATCAGGTGTACAAGTGTATTGTGATAGGCATTACTGATACAATTTGGGGAATACATACTTTAGTGTAATAATTGATAATCACATTTCCATTCCTGCTCATATTTACTTAGCTAATGAAATACTGACACTATTTCTAAAAAGATAAAATCATCTAGATTTAAACCCTGGATCATCTGTGCTCTAATCAGGAGCTCAGTACACTTACACCCTAAGATATAGAAAAATCTAGGCAGCCAATGTATTTTTCACACTCACTATTGTCCAGAGTCCTGTTAGCCACACATTGCTGTTGTCTGTTTGCACAAAGGAAGACATACTACATTCCATTTTTCTCTGTTTTCCTTAACTACAGAACTGTGTTTGCTCAACATTTAATGACACACAAAGAGGGAAGGCAAAGTTAACACGTATTTATGTAACAAAACTTGGGGCTTAACGTTTCAAAGACAGAATGAAGCATGCACATCTCACTAGCTACGAGCAGTTTCTCCAATATCATATCTTGCAAGCCTGACACATGAAACATTAACAGCAAACAGATGTGCTGTGCAGTTAACCCCAATCAAGCCAGGTACTGTGTGTCCCTATTTCCACACTATTTGGCAATAAGCACCAGTTGACACTGCTACTTCACAAATCTAAGATGAATTCCTGAAATTTGAATCATGCACGTGCTAGTACTTTGCCATCACCCATGCAAATTAGCTTCTGTGCGATGCACTTTGTGAAGGGGCATATAGTATGATTTCCTCTGGTTACTGGGCTGTACTTCTCCAATACATGGAAATGCATTCATAAACACAAGCAAAGGGCATTGACATGTGTCCTTCACAAATAATATACTTTCTGATATTCATGAATGCCCTGTAGCAATGCACTTCAAATGATACAGTATATCAGTACTTGTGCCATTGTCAAACAGACTGTATAATTACATAGCCTAATTGCATTGCTACATTTGGTATGGGTTTATAGTGACAGTGGACATTGGTCATACATGATCATATCTCATTGTTATTGTCAATAACTGGTAGTAATGTGGGCATACCTTCATCAGAATACGAAGACACATAACTCCATCATTGCACTACTGGGGTTTTGTGTGTGTGTGTGTGTGTGTGTGTGTGTGTGTGTGTGTGTGTGTGTGTGTGTGTGTGTGTGTGTGTGTGTGTGTGTGTGTGTGTGTGTTTGTGTGTGTGTGTTATGCATTCATGTTTTGTGTACTTGTGTGTGGGACAGTGATTTGCAGTTGTGCCATTGCCTGTGTGAGCAGCAGTTTACTATCTTGATGTGCAGATCAGCAATGAGTTTCATGTCTCTGCAGCAAATGCAATTCAGAGACTTGCAAATTAGCTGATAATGAGGTCATAACTCATCATGGATTACATTTCCAAATCACAAGTTAAGAGTATGGTGGAAGCAGGGCCATTTAAGAAGGAACCACATGGCTGGTGCTAGGCCCTTTAATGAAATCCTGGATATGCCTTTCTATTCTATAGTATTCTTTTCTATAGTATTATGTAAGATCTTTGTTAACTAGACAGGCTTGCATTTTATATTTATATTAAATCTTAGAAGTTATGGATATCCTATTATTGATTAGTTTATCATTTAAATATTAAAAGCTTGCAGATAAGAAGACAGATTAAATACAATAATACCTCCATAAAACTACTGTTTATTTTATCTCCTGGGATATAATATATATTATTGAAGACAAGATGAATGGGAAAGAAACACTGAGTGCAGACCGAACTAATCTGTTAGACACAAAATAGCTGCATTTTAAGTTACTAGTACAAGTAATATTTAATAAAAATCTATTGCAGAAAATATAACTTTATACCTATATATGGAGTTTTTTTTCTCATTTCTCCAGAAATATTAATATTAATATTAACATTTTTAATTACCTACAAATGAAGGTATATAAACAATAACCAAGTATGAAAACAATGAAATACTTATTCCCCAGGATTCAGCAACCTCTGCACGGTGTGCAGGAATAGAGCAAGAGCTGCTGCAGGCAATATGGCTGACATGCGATCCAGGAATGAGCTCCTGGGACGTTCACGAGTGCTCCTGCGCTATTCCTGTATGGACACAGCCTCTGTATGCTAATTACCTCATTTGCTGGGGGAAACTATGCAAATGAGGTGAATTAGTGATCCAGGAAGCAGGCAGGCATCAGAGCAGGAACAGTGTAGACTGCAGAAATGTATTCAGCTAGTAGCTGAATACATTTCTGCAAACTACAAAACGGAGGTATGACAGCTTGTAAAAAAGCATGTATTATAACAGTTAGGCATGCCAATGGCCAAATATATGGGCATAGGCATGAAAACTAGTTTCAAAATGATAAAAAAAAATCTTTTTTTTGGCCGATTTCAGCTGTTTAAGCATAGGGCAGTGGTGCACAAACTGGATTGGCCAGAAAATAAGAAAAAAAGCTAGAAATAAGCTTTTAAACCAAAATCATCATTTTGCCATAATAGTCAGTGGCATGCATAACACAACAAGACCATGGAATAGTGGTTGCTAAGGGGGAAGGCTGAGTGTCAGTTTTGGAGCCATGCATTAGCAGTCAGTTCTATGCAAATGAGGGGAATGATACTGAATCACAGATTTCACCACAGTGCTAACTTGCTCCCAACCGTGTAGGTGCAATAACACCATGGTCTAAGCCTAATAGCTAGATGACTTCATGAGGGCGAGTGTCATGACTGCTGTATGCGTATTGGAGCCAGTGGCCCGTGTTTGCCCTTAGCTAAGCACAGCTAAGGAAGGGGGAGTGTCTGAAGCTGCCTAGCAGTATTCACATTGCCTAAATGGGTATGAGCACAGCACACAGAGTTTTAAACAAAAAGAAAAACAAAAAAAAACAAGAAATAGCAGCTCCGTTCACATCTGAGCACTGGGTTTGCACAGCGTGCCTCGGGGCTTAAACAGGAAGGCAGTGGGAAGGGTAAACAGCAGTAGGAAGGTAATCAAGGAGAACTAGCATAGCTGGTATGTAAAATGTATCAGAATCAGCCAATTACACAGGCAGCAGTCCAGCCCAGCACACTACTATAATCTATGCAAACATCTTTCACTCTGGTTTTTCCCACAAACTCCATACCACCTGTGTACACAAATGGGGAAATTTTACCTAGCAAAACACACAAAATGATAGGGGCTGCTTTCGCTCTAATAAATCAATATGTGGAAGAGGCTGAGGGCAGTGAGGATGTGAATGCTGATGACCAACCCACAGTGAGGAGAAGGAGAAGAGTGTACAGACTAAGGGTAACCTACCAGGGGCTACATGAGCTTGAGACAGTGGAGCGCTATAAGGTTGACAGGAACCTCCTACAGCAAATTGTTGAGCTGTGCTGGCCATGCCCCACACACTGAACTAACAGAGGGGAACCCATCCCAGTGGATACCAAGGTATGTGTAGGCTTAAGAATACTAGCCACAGGTACCTTCCAAAGGCCAATTGGGGATATCATGGGGACCTCACAGGCATCAGCATCCAGGATACACCACCAGTTCCTGGATGCTATGTCAGCATATGCCGGTAAGCACATATATTTCCACAACACCTATGAAGCGTTGACCAGCCATATGTGTCTCTTCCACCAAATAGCAAAATACCCTGAGGTAGTGGGTGCTATACACTGCACACACATACACATTAAAGCACCACCCAGTGAGTGGGGTAGGGTCTACATAAACTGCAAGGGATTCCCCACCATCAACTGCCAGGTTGTGTGCAATGCCCAGGGCATTATAATGAATGTGTATGCTGACAGCCCTGGAAGCTATTATGACTCCCACATCTAGCATATGATGCAGCTGTACCAGAGGTTTGCCAGTGGTGACATCTCATATGGCCAGCTAGTGGGGGATGCTGGATACACACTGGAGCCTTGGCTGATGACACCCATCAGAAATGCACAAACACCTGAACAAGAACTCCATAATGAGGCACACGCACAAACCAGAATCATAAGAGAGCGTGTGTTTGGGATGCTCAAGTCACAGTTCCAGTGCCTGGACATATCCGTTGGAGCCTTGCAGTACTCTCCAGCTACATGTACCCAAATTTTCATTGTATGTGCCATGCTACACAATATGATCCTGTGGAAATAGCTGCAGCAGGAGCAGCACAGGGCAGGGTTACACAGCCCCCCAGCATTGCCAAGGCCAGCACAGGCACAGACTGACTCGGAGGAGAAACAACATGAGCCTGCCATGTAGGCAGAAGGAGGCATACCCAGTATTCCCAGGCTTTGGCAAAGAGGCAACACATAGCACATACACTGACACGGTAGGAACCTAGGGAATGACACCTCTCCCTGACTCGCACATACAGTATAAGGGATGGCAAACATGATACTATCTGTGCTTAAGCATGTATAGGGAGTGCACTATGTGCATCCAACATAGTCAGCCCTCCAGCACCATCCTCAAAAGTGGCACAGCCACAAGGTAAGTCACTCTGCCTATCAATTGCTGAATGGAGTAGTATGTTCTGCTACTTGTATCTATGGTATGGATGTGAGCATGCAAGGGAATCGGGTGGCTGAATGGGATGGCAGCAGACAGTAGACACTGATATGGGCAGCATGAAATCCATAACAAATACTAGTGTCAACATAGTAAGCAGTACTAGACAAGGTGACAAACCCCACTGCAGGACATGTGGTGGGCCAAATGTGTGTCCATAGGACACACACATGCATGTCAGTGAGGCTCACATACCCAACAACAGTCTCAGACAGCAGGATAGGTGTAGATGACAACAAAGAAAGACTGTGCTAAGGCCTCCAATTGATGGCTATGGAGAACAGCCCCCCTCCAGACCCACACAGACAGACTACAACAGGTCAGGCAGTTGGTTGTTACTTCTGAAGGGTACAAAGACTGAAACTGAACTGTAGGTCAGTAAAACCTAAGATCTGTACTACACTGATATGCCTTGAGTCTGCATGATAGGTCAGAATACAGAATGAAATGGAAGCCAACAGAGTACCTGAAATACCAGTACAGTCATAGCAAATGTTTACAGTTGTCAGGTGTGCCCCCCACAATCCTACTTAGAAATATAGTAACATGTACATGTGGGAATAATAACAGTGGAGCACAGATTACCTGAGCTGGCCAAATTAGCAGGATAGATTGCTGCACGTGTACAATATGCAGGGCTCTGTATGTTAGGTTGTTGTGTGTTGTATATTGTGTGGAAGTATTCAGCATGTATGAATGGAGGGTTGTGTCCTGGTGGCCTATGGCCAGTACTGTTGATGACAGGGCCAAGTTCCAACAACTGCAGTGCCAAACACAACGCATCCCAGCAAGACCCAATCCATCAGTAATCCATACTCATTGTCCGGATGTAATATCTTTCACCATCTGAAAGATGGACATTTCATGAATGTGGGCCCAGACATACACACAGTACACAAGTGGAAGTACCCTAGACAAAGTATATAAAATGTAACTGCCAAATGGACACACCTTTGGAATTGTACATACAGGATAGCAGCACATTAGTTGTCTGTGTAGTATGGAATACTGAAGTAGTCTGGCCAAACACTGGCAAACCACAAAAGGCACAGTTATGAAGTACTGAGAAACTGCTGATGTCCCCGCATAAGCCAGCATAAGGGGAATGCCTGACATATATCTGTGAGTCAGCTGCAAGAAGCTTCCATAGCACACATGCACTCAGCTCACCACACCATCAGCCACAGCTTCATCACAGGTCATATCCGTGCAGTTAGTAATGAGTACAGTATGACCCCACTTCTGTATGGGAATATCCCCAGAATGCAGCATGCTGAAGAGGTGTCACATGCAGGTGTGTTCCTAGCTGAAAGCAGCACCCTGCCAGCATCACAACAATGGATTAATAAGGACAGAAACAATTGCCATTAGCACCTTGCACACCAACCCTGTCACCCCAGTGGAATCCAGTGGCTTGCAGCCTGGGACTGTAGGAGTGACAGAATGCACTGGCCTGCTACAGATGGCCTGCATCACTACCAAATGCCCTACAGTTCTCTGTCAAAGGCCTGTGCCTCACCCGTACTGCCAATGCATGTCATCTCATGGAGTTCCAAATACAGACATAGCACAGTCCACAAAACACAAATGCAATGCCATGTCGACAAATCCCAGTAGCATGCTTATGAACTATGGACCAACCCCTAAATACCACTGGGATGAAGGGATATCTATGGGGATACTTATAGGTTCATAGGTTGGTACTAGGCTATTGGCCCTAGAGCCTATTCAAGTCTAGCCATAACAATTCCCTGGATATTTCTTCCCACAACATTTACTTCCCTGGACCCCTGTCTAACAGAGTGACTGATGTGATCCCCAGGGTGAATTTCCTATCTTCCATCCAATCATCAAGGTTCTTTTTGAAGAGGGCCAAGGAGGCGCTCTGCTTGACATGTATGGGCAGTCTATTCCAGAGTATGGGGAGTCTCTAGGCCAGGAACCTATCCCTCCAGCATGTTTTGTTCACTGTGATGACAAGATTTAGATCCCTGGAGTGTGTGGCTCTGAGAGATTGGGATTTCTTTAAGTGGAGCATGTCCAACAGCTCAGGGTTTGACATGGCCTTGTATGTTAAGCAGAGATCGCCTCTGAGTAGACAATATGCCACAGAGTATAGCTAGAGTTTTTTTAGACAGTCAGCATAGGGCATCTGCTTTAGGCCTGTGATTCTTTTAGTGAGATACTTCTGCGATCTTTCCAGCTGTTGCAGATGTCTTGTGAGGTACATACCAAATGGGGCATTGTACTCTATAATGGGTCTAATGAGGGATGAGTACAGTGTGACAATGACTTCCTTTTTCCTGGATGAAAAGCCTTTAGTGATGAGGTGTGCACATAGAAGGATATCCTGATTGTTGTGGTGATGTGATTATTGAAGGTGAGACCACTGTCCACCTGTATCCCTAAGTCTCTCATCACACTTTCGGTGTTTAGTGTACTGCCACCTATGTGGTAATTCATGGGTACATGTTTTTTTCCCAAATGGGATAATTATACATTTCTTAGCATTAAGCTTGAGCCCATGGCTCTGACACCAAGCATCTGTTTCAGCAAGGCCTTTTTTTAGAATTACCCAGAGGCAGGGCTCATATTATCATATATCACTTGCATAATGTTAGGAAGAGGACTGAATAACAGGGGGGCGGGGGTAGAAGCATGGACGTCATGGATTGTGTGAGGTCTGAAACACTGATGTGTACCCATACTATCCCTGCCTGCAAACCCAGGAATGGGTGGCAACAAACCTGCTCGTAAACCACAATGTGAAAGAGAACTGACCAGATATATGATCCCTGCCTCTGGGTAACCTGTGTGAATCTGTACAGCTGTGTGGTATGGCCACAACAGGATATGACCATTCTGTCATGTTGATAGATGTACAAGCAGGGTATACTCAGCCACCACAGTACCATGGTGGTGGACCATTTACACAGACCCATCAGCAAGTGTCTTCAGCTCCCCCTCCAGAATGGCATATGTGTGCAAAAATATGTTGGCTGTAGACCACAGTACTCTTCACAGCTTAATTCATCTTGTATTCTCCAGGAAATTATTGTGAGAAAATAAGTATATCTGTCAGTAGTTGATGACATAATACATCACAGTGTAAAACAGTACATACGTCTGAATATGTCTGCTAACACCAAAACCATGCAGTACAAGCAGCACAGGCACGATTAGTTACAATATCCCACTATCCTTTGCCCATGATGACTCCATATTGTCAACCTATCTACAGAATTCCTGCAGAATCAGGTTGCTAGCTGTAGGTGTAGAACACAAATGCCTGCACTGGAGTACAACCTACCTGGAATGGATTCACACATTCAATCCAGAAGGTCATACTGGGCATGCTCCCACACTTAAAGAAACAAAGCCCATGTCTGACAACAAAATACAGAAGGGTCATACTGGGCATGCTTCCACACGTAACATAAATGAAGTCCATGTCTGGCAACAACAGTGGACTATAAATATCTGTCAGTCATAGATTTCTGTGCACACACACCACATTGCACACCAGTCATGCTTTGCACAAATATCGGATATGAATACACACATATATCCAAGGACAACACACTATAATAGGTCAAACATACATAAACAGAGATGTGGGGAAGAGAGAGACAGACAGTGACAAAGAGCTTCCCATCATGAGGCCTGTCCCACCCACCACACATCCAATTGGCCAATATCACATGATGTGCCAATGACTATCACTGTAGACATTTGCTTCTGGTAGCCCTCAGCACTATAGTGTCTGTGCTGCTTGTGATAACAGTGTAACATGACAGTACAAGTCTTTATTCATCTAGCAGTCGTATACACAGTCCTGTCAAATGTAAACTTGTGTGTGACTGAGTGTTGTGCATGTGTTTCCAGAGGAATGGTTTATGGCCCATTCACATACAGTGCACTCCCCATTGCCCTAGTTTAGGTAGCCTGCTGATGTCAGTCACCTTGAAATACCTCTTTGGAGAAGGATCATCCCTATAAGCTCTGTGGCATGTGCAATGACTGCGTAAAGCTATAGCATGATATACTAGTTAGGTAGGAGTTCTAATCCCAGACATGGCAGCTGTGAAAGTGTGTGTGTGTGTGTGTGTGTGTGTGTGTGTGTGTGTGTGTGTGTGTGTGTGTGTGTGTGTGTGTGTGTGTGTGTGTGTGTGTGTTTGTGTACAGAGTAACGCTTTTGAGGCCATTCACAGTCATTACACCTCCCATTGCCCCACTTTAGCAAGCCTGCTGATGTCAGTCACTGTGAAATACCTCCTTGGACAAATTTCAGCCACATAAGCTCTGTGGTGCGTGCAATAACTGAGTAATGCTATAGTATAAAGTACTAGTTAGGTAGAAGTTCTAATCACAGACATGGAAACTGTGTTTGTGTGTGTGCAGAGTAATGCTTTTGAGGCCATTAACAGTCAGTAAACTTTCCATTGCCCTACTTTAGCAAGCCTGCTGATGTCATTCACCTTGAATTACACTTTGGATAAGGGATATCCATATAAGGTCCGTGGTACATGAAATAACTGCATAATGCTATAGTGTAAAGTACTAGTTAGGTAGGAGTTCTAATCCCAGCCATGGCAACTGTAAAACTGTGTGTGTGTGTGTGTGTGTGTGTGTGTGTGTGTGTGTGTGTGTGTGTGTGTGTGTGTGTGTGTGTGTGTGTGTGTGTGTGTGTGTGTGTGTGTGTGTGTGTGTTTGTGTCTGTAGGGATCAATGATTTTGAGACCATTCACAGACACACCTCCCATTGCCCTACTTAAGCAAGCCTGCTGATGTCATTCACCTTGTAAAACCCCTCTGGATAAGGGGTAGCCCTATAAGCTCTGTGGTGCATGTGATAACTGTGTAATGCTATAGTATAGCATACTAGTTAGGTAGGAGTTCTAATCCCAGACATGGAAACTGTGTTTGTGAGTGTACAGAATAATGCTTTTGAGGCCATTAACAGTTAGTACACCTCCCATTTCCCTACTTTAGCAAGCCTGCTGATGTCAGGCACATTGAAATACCTCCTTGGACATGATTCTGTCCTGTAAGCTCTGTGGCATGTGCAATAACTCTGTAATGCTGTAGTGTGATGTACTAGTTAGGTAGGAGTTCTAATCCCAGCCATGGCAACTGTGTGTGGAAATTAATGATTTTGAAGCCATTCGCACACACTACACCTTTCATTGTAGCAAACTATTTAGGTAGGTGTCCTAATCCTGACCCTGGCATAGGGTTGCCACCTTTTCAAATACCCAAAGTGGGACATATTTGGTACAGAAGTCAGATTTTGCAGATTGAAACATACCCACGGCCAGCACAAAGGACATAACTTCACTTTTTTGCATAAATAAATGCTTATTCTTACAGCATTTTAGTTGCTTATTCTGTTTCTTATAACATTTAGGTGTTATGCAACTATTACATAAAATATAGGAAATATTGTTATCCTAAAATCTCAGGACATTTGCCATTTTTTCAATTTTTTTGTAGGACACAACTGCCAAAAGAGGGACTGTCCCTTGCAAAGTGGGACAGGTGGTAACCCTACCCTGGCAACTATGATAATGTGTGTGATTCCCTGAGATAGTGTGGTTGTGTCTTCCTTGACACCTGCTTTTGTGGACAGTCACATGTACTACACTTCCCTTATTCCTCTTTTATCACTGTTCCTGATGTCTCCCACCTTCAAAAATACCTTTGGAAATGTAAGCTCTGTGGTGCGAGCAATAACTGCATAACAATGTAAGAGCAATACATAGTCAGATAGGGGTTTGAAACTCAGTACTGGTAAGTATGTGTTTCTGTTTGTGTTATCATTGCACTGTGGGGGTGTTGGGGTGATTGTGTAATGACAGGGTCCATTGCAATGTGGGTTTTTGCCTCGTCATTATATTGAGAAGCAACATGTCCCATTGTCAACATTACAAGGTCAACATTTTCCAAGCATTGTAGAGATTGTTGTCGACAATCCTCAGCCATAAATGTGTACAACCATGTGCAATTACCATGTGACAGTATGGATTAGTACACAATATAGGCAACCTTCATAATGCCCAGATTCCACTCTCCACCCATGGATCATACACGATCATGCTTGGCTCTTACTGTCCTACTCCCTTCCTTTCTTACTTTGCCTCTTTCTGTCTCTCTCACTCCCTCTCTGGTGAATGTGGAAAAGTACACATGTTTTGCTTAGGCAGCAGCTTGCATTTTGTAAGTGATGTGCATGATCATCTGATGGCCTGTGAACAAATTGCAGTCCCCTACCAGCTAATTGCATGTGGAACAGCTGTGGTATCATTCCTATAGCCAATTGCATGGAAACACACTCCTTTAACTAAGCACTTCATGTCATTGTTGACACTTTTCCTTCATTTTGAGCATGACTTCATGTGGGTGTTTGACAAACAGTATCACATAGGGTAGCTGGATATACCTCTTACAGCATACACACTGTGGAGACAGGCCAACAAACAGGTGGGGATGTTCCAGACATGGGGACAGAATGTAAGTATTGCTTTTCTACATTTGAAGTAATGTTGGTTTAACAGGGCTTGTGTGGATATGGCTGTTCTACATGACTTAATATCTGTCATGGTAGTGTTATGTGGTTGAGGAAACTCTAACCTCTAGGGCTATCGGCTGACTGGCCAGTGTTTGGAGTCTTACATGTGTTGTGTTGCTCACACATTTCCTATCTTTAGAAATGCAGTAGCATACTCTGAGGATTGCAGTCAGTACACGGCAACATCCCTCAGAAGACATATGTCACAGCAAACTCTGTTACACCAGTAAATGTATGGGTTTATCACAGCAACATGTCAATATTGGCTTTGTGTTTGTGCCTCCAGCCACAACTCTTGTCAACCTTTGCACATATGTCATGCAGTAAGAGGTGCATATGTTCAGTACATCATTATTTACTGACATCATACCTGATAACAATCCAGTGAGATATCAGACTGCTAGACATGTTATGTATAGTAGGCCTTATATCCACTTTCTCAGGCTTGGTCCACACGTCTTGTACTAAGGGCTTCTTTGTATACCTTTGGACTGATCAGAGTGTGTCAGACTGTCCACATTTATTGGTCATATCTCTGCTGTTTCCACAGGATAATTACTGTGATTTGTGTGGTACTGCACTATGATGATCTTATGATGTCTGTCAGTAACTGATGGCATACATTTCTATATCAGATGTGACTTCCCTCACAACATTTCTGTTAAGACAACCCCTGTTACAGTAGAAACATTCTACATGTATACCTGTAATACTTACATGACATCCACTTGCTCCAGGAGGTTGTGACTACTGGTGCTGAGGTATGACTCCACTACATGTTATGGACATAAGTTGCACATATATATGTGTGTGTGTGTGTGTGTGTATCAATATATATATATATATATATATATATATATATGTATATATATATATATATATATACATATATATATATATATATATATATATATATATATATATATATATATATATACATAGATATATACACATACACACACACACACACACACACACACATATATATATATATATATATATACATATATATATACACACACACACATATATACACACACACACACACACACACACACACACACACACATATATATATATATATATATATATATATATATATATATATATATATACATATATATATATATATATATATATATATATATATATATATATATAGTTAGATAGATGTAAAGATATATAGATATGGGTCTACTTCATATGACCTAAAACCAAAACACTGAAAGTTGAAAAGACTGAAAACTCATTTGACTGAAACTCATAACACTGACACATTAAAGTAAAAGGTATATGCCCTTTTCCCACTGTAGTGTCATCCTGGAGTTAGTGTATATATAGTTAGGGGTAGGTGGATGGCACAGACCCCCACATTGGGGAGTGTGGGGGGCAAAGCCCCCCACATAGTTTAGATAAATATTGTTTTCTGCAAAAGTTATTCATTGCAGTTATAAATATGCATGTGTATGGTTTAAAATGTATAAAGTATGTTGGGGATTCGCCCCCCATACCCCCCTAACTATATATACTAACTCCAGGATCACACTACAGTGGGGAAAAGGGCATATACCTTTTACTTTAATGTGTCAGTGTTATGAGTTTCAGTCAAATGAGTTTTCAGTCTTTTCAACTTTCAGTGTTTTGGTCTCAGTCAAATGAATTTCTGTCAAATTAAATTTAGGTCATATGAAGTACACCCATATATATATATATATATATAGATATATATATATATATATATATATATATATATATATATTGATCTATATATGACCATATATATAACGCAGTATACAGATGTATATAAATACATATATAAATGTATATGCATATGTAGATGTATACATATATCTACATATGTATATATATATATATATATATATATATATATATATAAATATATATATATATATATATATATATATATATATATATATATATATGTGTATATACATATATATATATATATACATATATATCTATATATATATATATATATATATATAAATATATATATATATATATATATATATATATATATATATATATATCTATATCCTTATGTATACACATGAGTGTTGTATTTACCTTCCCAGATGTATCCCACATTTATCTAATATGTGTTTATATAGATATAACAACATACTGATTCAACAATATGTCCACAAACAAGTACTACACAATTGTAGATATCAAAGCAGTTGCTCACTACTATTCAGTATGTGTACTGACAGATATATTGGAAAAAAACAACAAATGTCTTCATAGCTGTGATGGCTTAGTGGTTAACTGCTCTGACTGTAGTGTACAGGGTCAGGATTCAAAACTTGCAAGGGCTGTTTATTTTGTTGATAGGCAGAGCAAGGACTATGGGATACTTAGTGGCTAAGGCAATTTCGAGCAGCTTTAAGGGTTGTATGGGTTGCCCAACAGTTTTGAATGCCTGATGTCTGATTTGCAGATCTAATCATCAATGGTGTATGTATGAACAATAAAATACAATTACACTGACAACCTTCAAACCTTACTATGGGTATGAGGAGTGTACACACCCTTATTGACATGGCACCCTCTTCCCTGATATGCCATGGGGCCACAATACTGCATATGTTAACATTACACATACCTGATATATGACATATGACCTGTGCAGTTAAATGCAGTATCAAACAAATGTGTTAGTTGTGCAGATGCTGATTGAGATGCATACAATGTGTGGGTACATAAGTGTGCACACCCTTAACGTGATGGTTTGTTGCATCAACTGTTGTATACTACAGCAGTCACTATACCTGGAAGGGGTATACTAGCATGGCCCATCTGCACTTGCCAGTATTTGTTCAGTCTGCCTTACAAATGTCCCCCAACTCTGCAAGATTGCAAGGTCAACTCATGTGCACAGCCCTTGGAGGTCACACAGTGCCTTATCTATTGCTGTGAAGTCAGGGTTATGTCCGCCACAATTCATGACCTTGACTGTGTGCAGACACAGCCATTCTTAGCAAGCTTTCAATGTCTGCTTCAGTTCACTGTTGTTTTTCAGGATGACACCTCTCCTGATCCTCAGCCTTTTTGTAGATGCTTAACAACTAGGGGCCACACATGAGTGTCATTTTGCATGGTCCCAAATTCAGAACACCATGTGTACCGGCCTAGTCCCTGCTAATGAAAGGCAAACATACAGGTGTACACTGGCACCAGCAAGGTACAGATGGGGATGGTGGGCCTGAGGTGAAGTTAGGTGTTGCTTGTGCAGCACATATATCTTAACTGATACTGTCTGTAGGTTTCAAATGTGGTCTTGGTACACCATTACACATTGCAACACATGCCTTTGGGGAACTTCTGATGTTATGCATATGCTACCTGTAGAGAGCCCTAACTGACGATTTCTGTGGAACAACTGTCCCATCTCATTACCCTAACCCATAGGCCACACTTATGCAGAGTTCAGGCAATTGTCGACACAGGTACTGCACAGCCAGTACTTGCTAGACATTCCTGCAACTCCCTCAGTGTTGCAGCATGTTTCTAGGCAGCCTCAATGACCATTTTGCAAAATGTGTCATCGTCTGTCTTGGATGGCCATCTGTTTATTTTCTACATTAATGCTGTCCCATACTTTCTTGTCACATACATGACTGTCTGCATTGCTTGCCATGGTATATGCAGTGGTGAGGTAAGGCTACATGTCCCGCTCCTGCATGCTACCTGTTGGGTATGGCATGCATTCCATGGCTTGTAAGATGTGTGCAAGCCATGGCTGCCTCTGATGCAGTAAGTGGGCAAATGTGATGGACATATGTTTTGGGCAGCAGACCATTTCTTTGTGCGACATTGAGGGCCTGTACTTGATAGAAGGTCCATAATCATGAAGAGTCAATGCTGTTAGTACCTCAAATGCTGCTTCCAGAATATGTTATTTGGAGTGTGTGCACATATATGCTTCCAGTGTTTGTTAAGGTATGTATTCCCTATATTTGCTGTCCTAACGTAGTATTTCATATTACACATTCATTGCTCATGTTAGGACCACATTACAGGTTGTAAGGGTTGTGGAATGTGGTATTGTGATATGCCATTGTGTAGATCTTTAACAGTTGCCATTGTAATAGTGGTATATACACCATTGTAGCACTGTATAAAAGTGATATTTCAGACATGTTCCTACTGTAGGCCATTTGTCCCAACATTATGTTCATCTCTGTGCACACATCTTGCAATGACAGGTTGTTAGTTATATTGCAGGACTCTTACATACCCTTCAGATATGCCACTATGGTGACCACTGTGATGCAGTGCAGTTAACAGCAACAATAAGTGAACAAGTAAAGCATGCATTATGGGTAAGTGTGTTAAATGTGCGCATGGCAAATACCGCGGCCATAACATGGCCGGTGTATTGGCAAACCTGAACAAACAACAACATATTCACCAGCTACAGGCTGCTGCCCCACAGGTATTCTAGAGGGACCTGCATAGTTGTGTGAGAGATGTGATGTCAGTAGCCACAGCTGTGGCATTGGTACAGGGTGGGACCAGCATTTCAGTACATCAACAGTATAAACCCACAATACTACAGATTATGCGCATCTGTTTATTACTACAATGCAGCAACAGACTATATATTTTTTATCTCACATAGGCATGATTAAACTCTACAGATGCAGATGGATAAGCAACAGTGGTCTTTTGATGTGTCCTGTGGCCTTACCTACATTCTCATTGTCCATTGTGTGGGTAGCACCCACCTCTACAATGCTATCAGATGGGTCTTGGCTTTGCTGGTAGGCAGGTGCCCCAAGGCTGGCGAGGAGCTCCTCAGCATGTGTCAGGGGGGGCTTGATGGCATGACCCACCTCATGGCTAACTGGTCCCTCCTAACTGCAACAGCACGCTGACTGGCATGGCGGATGAGGTCAGTGCACCGATGTTGGACCTGCTCATAACTGCAGTTATGCAGGCCGACATTGTTTACCTTGTGGACGAGCTTGTTCCACAGCTCGGTCCTCTCCTGCAGATGATGGGCTGTATGGCCAAAGAGGGTGTGGTGGTGCTGCATCAGGTAGATGATTATCAAATCATTTTCCTGGGGGGAATAAACTGGCAACCACTCTTTAGACATGGTGCCTGAAAGACATAAAGAGGAAAAAAGGTCTGAGGACCTCATATTGCAAGGATATAATAGTTGTTAATTGACATTTCTGTCTCCCCCAACCATATCTGCAACAATAATCTGAACACACAACTCAACGGGTATGTTTACAGCAAACCTACTGTTGGGACATATATCGTACTGTGCGACAAATAGTGCAATGTGTTTCTAATCATGTTCTATGCTGAAAAACTATCATTGGTGGCCTGTTGCTAACAACATCACCAGCATGCCATTGTAAGGGCCACTATGGTTCCGTATATATGGATGTGTTCTGTTTGCTATGTGACTGCTCCAAATCTGGTGTTTTGTGTTAATGGGAATATCTATGCATGCTGTTAGAAGTAATCCTGGATTATGTGGACTATTACTACCCACATATGTTCAATAACTGTGACACAACAGCATGTTTGGGAAGCCTGTTCCCACCAGAACCACCTCTCCCACCTCATCTAGCTATGTTACCAGGCCGCAGCACATCTGGGACCCACCCCTGGGAGCTCATCATCTGCTGGTCCTGCACTACCTTCAGGTGGAACCACCTCAGGGGATAGTGTTCACCCCCCCCCCGGGAACACACAAAGAAGGATACTGTCACCTGATGTCAGGTCCAGGGTCTGATGCATAGGGACCTCAACAGAGACTTGGGGGATGTGCTACACTACCTTGAGGCCCTCGGTACACAATTACAGGGTCTGCATGCTCCTCCTGCTCTGCCCCCAGCTCAGACACCTTCACGGCTGTGAAGGTGCAGTTGTGACTGCCCAAGGGTGGGGACCTTGGTCCTAATGTTTCCATCTGGGGGCTCATGGGCTTCCTCTTTCCAAACACCACTCCCCATCCAAGGTGTTTACTGACCACATGTGTCATCTACTGCCCTTGTATACTGTCTTGTCTGTCTTCCAACCAAAGCTACCTCCCCAAATATACCTACTATCCTTCCCCAATATACCAACCTCACCTTCATAGACAAGGGCAATGTGTTCCCAACATGGATTTCACACCAGACATAACTGTCCATTTTGCACCCGCTTACTACTGTATATATTATATATATATATATATATATATATATATATATATATATATATATATGTGTGTGTGTGTGTGTGTGTGTGTGTGTGTGTGTCTGTATATCTGTAGACATACATGTATATATTACATGTATACATATATATATATATATATATATATATATATATATATATATACATATAATATATATACATATATATATATATATATATATATATATATATATATATATAAAATATATCTATCTATCCATATATATATATATATATATATATATATGTATATATATATATACAGAGAGAGAGAGAGAGAGTCTATATTATATATTAGAAGTTTCAAAACTTCTAATCCCATATGTCCGACAAGATATGATCGAAGTTTCAAACTTCAAATATATAATAAAACATAAAAAAATAAAACTTACCTTAACGCGCTGAGCAGGGGGCAATGCCTCCTGCACCCCCACACCCCCCTACTTAAATATACCAACTCTGAGATTGTACTTAAGTGCAGAAAAGGAAAGTTCTCCCATTCTGCACCGTACAGCGCCATTACATTTAACCTTCGATCTTTTCAAAGTTCGATCATATGGTGTTGACCATATGGCATTCGAACTTTGAAAAGTTTGTTCATGCACTAGGAACCATATATATATATATATATATATATATATATATATATATATATATATATATATATATATATGGAGTTCATTCAAACATGAGGTCCACACTCTCTAACTCTCCTTCCTCCACAGCTGCACTGTTCTGCATTGCTACAAAACATAAGGATGTCACATGTGGACACAACCTAACATTAGGGGAGTATATATAGGGACAGGTTACAGGTAAGCCTATTACAAACCTATGACATTTGTGCATGATACATTTCACATTAACATGACCATCCTGCAGGTGGTGGGGTCTGAAACTCATGTGTCTATCATGACTTCATTACTTCCACCTCCAGCTATTTGCCACATTAATATACATGTCTTGAGGTACAGAAAACACACTATGATAGTTTATGTCTTGTCATTCAGTGCTGATCTTCACAGTTGACAGGTATGGTCCACTGCCCACAGGCCCAGATGCTATGTCCATAGCAGTTGTTCAGCAGGACATCATTACAACAAGTCTTGATGGCACATATAAATCTTTCCACATCATCTATCCCATTATTACAGACCAAGTACTACATTCAATTACATGCATATATGTTTCACATACCTGTTGCAGTATTGTCCTCTCTTCTAGGTACACTTTTTGTGTCCCTTATTTTATATACTTTTGTTTTGGTTTGGTTTGTAGTTTTAATTTCTCTCTCTCTCTCTCTCTCTCTCTCTCTCCACTACAGGGATTGATCTGCTTGGAATAGGTTGCAGCATGGATTTCATAGGTGCTGCTCATGATCAGGTGATTGCCTCTGCATCAAAAAGTGTTCACCCCTTGCTAATTGCATGCAACCAGCTGTGTAGTACGTCCAAGTACCACTGTCATAGCAACCCACTACTATAAATTACTACATCATGTAGGTGTTATCCCTTTACCTTTCCTGTATGGAAGACATTCTTCCTGTGTGTGGGCAGCAGTGTTACAGACAGCAGGAAGCAATACCACTGCTTACTGTCTTACAGACAGTTCTGTTTGTCAATGTGATAGTGATGTTTTAAGTTAAGTATTGTTAAGTAACAGATACATTTTCCCTCCTATGGGTTGAGTACAGAGTGTAATTGGAGGCTGCTGAACTACATCTGTAATTAATTACTGTTGATTGATTCTTATCTTCCAGGCAAGTGTTTTTTACTGTTGTACTACTAGAAGGCCTTAGCCTGGACAGCAACATATGTTATGCTTTAAGATTACTGTATCCAGATGTTTTGTTTGAGAGTTGCATTACTCAGCTATTATGTATTTCATACACCTAACTGCTATATGAAATGGCATATACAACTGAAATAGTACACAAATAAACATTTCTATGTATGCAAACTTGTGTGTGGTGTCATATCCTTTGACTGGTCTGTGGGTATATGTGTCATGCAATAATTGTCTTTTGTATGAAAGAATCAAACCCTGGCCATTTTAAAAGGTGGCAACTGTAGGAATACTGGCTGTTCAATATGCTGTGCACCCTTTAAATATATATCTTCTTATACATATCTATAAGTAGTAATATATGTATATGTGTAGGTACGTGTGTGTGTGTGTGTGTGTGTGTATATATATATATATATATATATATATATATATATATATATATATATATATATATATATATATATATATATGTATATATATATATATAGATGTGTGTGTGTGTGTGTGTGTGTGTGTGTGTGTGTGTGTGTGTGTGTGTGTGTGTGTGTGTATGTATCATTGGAATGTTTACTGCTTCCACATTGTACATTCCCTATGGTACACAGACTGTTCTGCATGATATGTTATTGATATCATCCTGATATCATACGGCTGAGATGGATTACTGTTAACTTGTTGTGGCTATGTTGTGTAGGGTCCTGAGTATGAGACTTGTAAGCATTGGTTATTGCATTACAAGGCAGGTCTGTTCAGCTGTGGAGGAGGGGATAAGACCAATAATTACAAGAGGTACTTATTTTGGGCCCCTTCACCCCCATTAACAGTGCCTTTGGTCATATATTTTTTTTGTTGTTTTTTTATATATATGTATATACATACATCTACATATTAAAATACAGTTCCCCTACTGTTGAATGATTGTGCTGGATGATATGTTTGAGAAAACATCTGAAATGGCTTAGTGGTAAATCACTTTTGCTATAGTGTGCAGGGTCCTGGGTTTGAGACTTGCAAGGGCTGATTATTTTGTTGCTGGGCAGAACAGGAGCTGTTGGAGACAGAGTGATTAAGGCACTTTAAAGCATGTGTAAGTGGGTTTGCATGGAGCTAAGCGACGCTTACGTGAGCTTAGCTTACGCCCACTTACAGCCACTTACGGCCGCTTAAACCCATGCTAATTTCAAATAAAGAAAAGAAAAAAGGGAGATAGGAAAGTGGTGAAATTGGGGCAAGCAGGCAGACAAACAAGAGGAGAAACAAGTTGGAATGTGCAGGATATGTGTAGGAAAGGAACATAGCTCTGTATTTCTTTGGCAGAAACAGCTGCTTTCAATGTGGGCAATTTAGAATTTGGAGCCTGACACCCTACAGGGAGATGTGTGGGCATCATACAATATGGGTGATTGGTAGGGTTAGATTTTGTGATTGGTACAGAGCTATGTATGGGACGTGATTATTTTGTGGGACAGATGCCTTTGTTTTTTAAGGTGAGAGTGGGATGTTAAGGAAGGATTACTGATAAATGTGATGAGGGAGGTTTGGTAGGAGAGGTTGCATTTGCAGACAAACAAGACAGACAAGACAGCAGGCAGGGATGTTGTATGACACATGGGGGTAAACACCTTGACAGGGAGGGTGGTTGGGAATCTGAGGCTCTTGAGCCCCCCAGATGGTAGTAGTGGCACTGATGTCCCCACCCGATGGCAGTCACCACTACTCCTTCACAGCCTCAAAGGTGACTGTGCTGGGGGCTGGGCTGGAGGGGCCACCTGCCCCTCTAGCTGTGCCAGGCTGCTTTTCACCTGGTGCAGGTGATCATCCATCTCTGTCTGGAGGACACTGCACACCATGCCACAAACCTCTTCACTGTGCCCACTTGCAGGGGGGCACACCCCATCCCATGCAGTGGTTCCACCCAAGGGTGGTGCAGGACCAGCAGAGGAGGGAGGTCTGGGTTGGGTCCCAGAAGTGCTGGGACCCAGTGCCTCGGCCAGGTGGGATGGGAGAGGTGGATCCACTGGGATCTGCCTTCCCGTATGTGCTATGGTGTGGAAATTAACAATTAATATTGGTTAGTCATGCACAACACATTACAACATTAGTCAAAATAGCATGCATGGATATTCTCATTTACCCCAAACAATGCAATTATAACAGTGTTATAGCAAACAGAACCCATGCTTATATGGAATGGCATTCAGGGCTGCAACAGTGTGGCAGTTAGTTGTATGTCAGACAGGCAATTATTCAACAGGGAATATTAGTATATACACAGTTTAAACAATGATAAACCAAATGGAACAACAGTCACAACAGTAGTTTGCTTAAGAATATACCCATGTTGGTTTCAGTGTGATGGTTGGATCAGTTGAGTGCTGGGGGAAGGGAACAGATTCAATTGACAATTGCTATCAAGTATATTTGTCAGTATACTACTATTCACTACTCTACATTCTGACCACACTTACACCCTACCTGGGCAATGGGGCTGCTACAGCATGCCAACAGCTGTAGATATCAACAGAGCATGTCTACCCTTATTTTAATTATACACATCAGACCTGTTTCTATACCAATTTCTTTACCTGTGGGCCCTATACAGATGAACAGTGTGCACATTACATTGCTGTTTCTGGACATATTTCAGATTCACATATTAGTTGCAGGTCCTAGAGTGTGTGTTGTGCCTTACACATACATCAACTGTGACATTCTCTGTGTGCAGATTTCTTGGCAACTGGGGAAACTATCCATGACAGTATGACACTTGAGGGGCTTGTCTGGGCCAGACTGCAGAATGTGAATGTCTAGCTTGCATGTATTTGTAAGACTGGTGCTGACCAACACAGCACTTATATAAACTTTCATAGTTATACACATCATACTAGTATTTCTATTCAGTTTTCTTTACCTGTGTGCCCTGTATGGAAAGTGTTATGTGTTGCAGTACATTATTTTTTCTTTTCAGATTGCAGTTTACAACTGTAGAACCAGACTGTGAGATGTTAGTGGTGGTCCCGGGATTTGAACCATGGTGTGTGTGCAAAATTGAACTACAGGTCTAGTCGTTATCAGACTGAGCTACTGGGGAGGTGTTGTGTGTTGTTTGTGACATTTCTACATATTTTATGCACAGTACGTTTATTATGACATGTTGCATTATTTGTTTCCCATTTTCAGTACACATTATGCATAAACAACAGACATTGGTGTCACTGTTTGTGAAACATCTGCACATTAGCTGGATTTCACATTTGACAGTTTTACAACTACATACTGCTATTTAGATTCCTGAGTACACAGTGTAGATTTTAAGTCTGCACCTGTTAGACTTATACATTTTTCAATACATTCACAGCTACATACAGCTGAAATTGAAAGATTAACACAAGACACTGCTGGCAGACAAACAAGTAAAACACATTCTGATGGTAATATCTACTGTTGCTTCTTTTCAGTTATTTGACATGCCCATTCTAAAGTTTGCAGACAAGCAGTGCTAACTCAGTTCACCTCAGTTAATGTATTCTGCAGGACATACACATTTCTATTTTTCAAATGCAAGTGAGATGGCACACACCAGTGTTTGGGATCAGTTTTATTAGTTTTGACATACATATCTGTGTACAATTCAGAAATCCACAATTACTATTCCTGCATGATCTGCACAGGAGAATGCTTTTCATTTCTAACTGTTACAGTAGCCCTGACAAGGCACTTTCTTGGCAGGTTCAATCAGACACACTCATACATATTCTAATATTCCTCTCCTGCATATTGTACCTTGTTTGCTACTGACATCTGTTTTACACAGCAGCTGGGAATACTGCATTGTAACACTGGCAGCCTGACGCAGGCATTTATTCCTGACTTTTACAGCACAATTATCTATACAGGCAGTACTACCATTACTATAATTTTGATTTTTTACAGCTAATAGTAGGGGGTATTCTGTACTTACCATACTGCCGATGCAGCTGGGTCAGTCACTGGGCATTAGCCTCAACATTCTGGGACCTCGCCGCAGCAGCTGTATGGGGAGACATCACACATTAATCACACCTGCACAGTCGCAAGTTGAACTTTTTCCATATTTAGAGATACATAAGACTGCATACTTAAAGACAGGTGAGACATCCTGCACTCGGGCTTCTTGGATCCACTGGTCCAAGAGTGCACCCCTCCTCTGCTTCAGGTCATTATGGTGGTGACGTATCTGCTCACCAGTATGCCAGTGGCAATGGATGGATCACATGTAAACTGGTCCCAGGCATCCGCTTAGTACTGTGAGCCTTGGTACTGACCCTGTAGCAGCCTGCCATCATGGTTTTTTACTAGGAGCCCAACCATAACCCTGGACTCCTGGATGCCCCAACGAAGTGAACACAGTCACCAATGCCAGACATTTTGGTCCTGCTGTGAGCAATCCCAAATGGTTATGGATGTATTCCTGCCTGTGCAGTTTAAATAGGGCAGTTTTCCTGCATTTTTTTCTTGATTGGCCAGTTTTAATATGCTGAACTATGCTTATCTCCATGCAAATCTGCATAGCAATGCTTACACCAGGTAAGCAGAGCTGAAAGCAGGTAAGCAATGCTTACACTAGCAAAGCATTGCTTAAATCTATTTTTTTCATTAAATTTATAAATTATTTTTGACATTTATATTTTACATATTCCCACCCCTCCTATGCTATATGTCAGCCATATGATTGACATCTATCAATCATTCAAATTCCTTAAAAGTTTATTAAATACTTTGGCAGAGGGGAGATTCAAACCGAGCATATTCTACGTGCTATACCATGGTAGTACCACAACACTACAGCAGCTTGATGACATTTTCTATCACAGTAGCACTTGTCTATCATTTTCAGAACTGCAGTTAGGCTAAGCATAGTAGCGCACCATGCAAACAAGCTGTGCACCGCTTAAATTTCGGATTTATTTGATTAAAAAAAAATTTTTAATTTTTATTGCTTTCCTCTTGGCCTACTGCTTCCATGCATGTAGGGCAAGAGTGCATACATTTGGGGATGTGCACTTGAAGGCTGCTGCCTTCTAGGTGCTTTTTGTTTTGTTTTGCTTTTTTTCAGTTTCCGCAGACAGTGAAATGTTAGCTACTTACATTTCAGTGTCTGTGGATACTCGTTTACTATATAATATTAGAGCCAGGCTCTAATATTATATAACTTGACACTCATCTGTGTCACAAAGTGCCAATACGCCACTTTCTGAGTGAAGGAGGTGTGTTACATGTGCAGGCACTGCTGACACATACCCCTGTGCTCGCTCCTGGTTTGTGTCCATTTAGATTAAACATCAGTGTACCTTCATGCATATGCAAGGAGCACTGCTATTCTAAACAGACATGAACCACTCCATGAAGGAATAGTCTTATTATTGCATGGAGCTTCGCGAATCCTGGGGATTATTTCAGTTACTCTAGCAACAGTTATATCCATGAAATAAAGAAAAGAAAAGAAAGAAAACAAGAAAAATAGGCATAAAGAGAATCAAAATACTATCATATTCTTATTTCATAATTAAAATATATAGTCAGGTAATATAGAATATGTTCTTATACATTAAAAGGTATGGAGAATACAAACAGATCCTAATTAATAAACACACTTGTCCCTGTTTCATGGTTGAAAGAAGTTTTGACATCAGTTTACGATGCACTATGCAAGGCTGTTGTGATAGATAGTTAAACTCTTTATTATGTCTCCCAAATTAGAAATTAGTGTGAAAAAATAATGCAATTAGCCTTTTCCTTGCTTTTTGCATTTTTTTCTCTTTTCTTTCATATTTTCTTCTCACTAATAACATGTCCTTAGGATACATTTTTAATAACTTAACTCATGCCTAAGGATACTAAAAAAGATTTGGAAGGAAACCTATACATTTGTTTGTGTGAGATCGAGTCTCCTTTTTGTTTATCTGGAGCAGAACCATAGAAATAGGGACTAGTGACTTAGTTTTGGATTTAACAGTTTATATTTCAATATTTTGATGGTACTCTTAAAAACTATTATTATGGCTACTTGTTTAATTATATCAAGGCATATTTATTATTTGTTTATTTACAGTATGTTGACTGGGTTATTCGTACTTCTCCAGTGGCCTCTTTTCCAAGAAGACCTGATGTGATATTTAAACTATTATGGGGGAAATTTGGCTAGGGCATCAGGGAATTTCCTCTACTCTTGGTAGTAGGGGAAACATCTGTGTGTAACACAAAAAACCTCCTGTTCTTGTTCCAGGCATGGTGGCTTGGAGAAACAGGGAGAAAACATCACTGATTCAGCTTGTGCTGAAACTGGAATAAAGTTGCTGAAAATGGAGTTGAAATGGTAGAATCTCTACCAGGTTTTTTTTTTTTTTGATGATGTAGGTGCAGTAAAAACAGTGACAGTGGAGAAAAAGGAGATAGTGAAGGAAAAGGAGATTGTAGGTGAAATAGAGATGGATTCAAAGGAAAACTTTCAGAACAGATTGTTTGAAGGAGAGACAGTTACCTCTGCAAAATGCATAATTATAACCCTCCAATCAGGGGGGGGGGGGGTTTGTGGGAGGATTATTTGGAATAAATGGTAAACCAAAGTGAGTCAGGAAGTGGAACAGCAATTTCATGGAGTGACATCATGGGAAAAATAGAAGAAGAAAAAGGAGAAGAAGAGACTGTGCCAGAAAAAGTTCCAGAGACAAAAACTTAAGCACAATCTCTTGGAGAAGGAACAAAGAAGAAAAAAGAATTAAAATATACAACAAAGAAGTATACAGGGCATGTGAGCAGTAAAAAATAAGAAAGTTTGGAGAAGTATGAGTTTTGGGACTCTGCCATAGCACCTCTGGGTGTCAAAGCAAAAGGGGGAAGAGCATTTATTTTATTAATAAAGCGACTTTTTGTGACTTGATATCTGAGACTAGGCAGGCCATGGATAAGTTTTTGGGTGCATATGAGTAAACTAAAATAATGAGTAAAAAGGTCACACAGGAAAACCAATTGGTTAATAAAAAAAAATAAAAATCCAGCAAAGATAGACTTTCTACTGTATGATACCTTAAACCTCTTGTATCACAGGCAACATGGGATATATGCAAATTACCCTTTAAGGATATCAGGTGTTTCAGCTAAATGGCAATTCTAAATGACCATGACTTTTACTTCTACTTTTACTTTTAAGTCTATATATGGACAATTTCAGGCCAATAAATCCAACCTCCCTAGCTGTGGACATGCATGTTTCTGCCTTTTTATGGCATCATCAGCACAGCATAAGAGGAATGTTTGACTTTTGGAAACACAGGGTTGTCATACCCAAATGATATCCATAAACCTTAGGGTGTCTACAAAATATCTCAACTAACAAACTAAAGCAATTCCCAGGATTCAGCAAGCTCTGCACGTCATGCAGGAACAGTGCAAGAGCTGCTGCACACAATATGGCCAATGAACGATCGAGGAACGAGCTCCCGGGACGTGCATGAGGGCTTCTATACTATTCCTGCATGGACAAAACTCCTGTATGCTAATTACATCATTTCAGGTGAAAACCATGCAAATGAGGTGAATTAGCAACCCAGGAAGCAGGCAGGCGTCTGTGCAGGAATAGTGTAACTTGTAGAAATGTACTTGGCTACTAACCGAATGCATTTCTGCAAATTACAGCACAGAGGCATGACAGCCCCAAAGAAAGCATGTATTCAATGTAGTAGTCATGCCAATGGCCAATTATATGGCCATTGCCATGGAAAATACTTGCAAAATAATAAAAAATAACTTTTATTTTTTTTTTGGCAGATTTTGGCCGTTTAGGCATAGGGCAGTGGTGGGCAAACGAGATCGGCTCAAAAATAAGAAAAAAAGTTGGAAATAAGCTTTTAAAGCAAAATCAGCATTCTGACATAATAGTCAATGGCATATATAAGTCAACAATACCATGGAATAGTGTTTGCTAAGGGGGAAGGCTGAGTGTCAGTTTTGTAAACATGGATTAGCAGTCAGTTTTATGCGAATGAGGGGACTGATACTGAATCACAGATTTCCCCTCAGTGTTAGCTTCTATCCTACCATGTAGGTGCAGCAATACCATGGTATAAGCATAAGAGGTAGATGACCTCATAAGGAGGAGTGTCATGCATGCTGTAAGCCTAATGGAGCTCTGTGGCCTGTGTTTGCCCTTAGCTAAGCACAGTTAAGGAATGGGGTGTATCTGAGGCTGCCTAGCAGTATTTACATTGCCTAAATGAGTGTGCATGCTGTGAACCAGGTTTTAAACAAATAAAAAAAAAGGAAATAGCAGCTCTGTTCACATCTGAGCACTGGGTATGTGTGCCGCACCTTGGGGCTTAAACGGGAAGGCAATGGGAAGGGAAAATAGCTGTAAGAAGGGAATCAAGGAGAACTAGCATAGCTGCCAGGTGAAATGTATCAGAATCTGCCAATTACACAGGCAGCAGCCCAGCCCAGCACACTACTATAAACCATGTAAACACCTTTCACTCTGTTTTTTCCACAAACTGTACACCACCAGTATACACAGACAGGGAAATTATACCTGAGAAAACTAATAAAATGATAGGGGCTGCTGTCACTCTCAGACATCAATATGTGGAAGAGGCTGAGGGTGGTGAGGATGAGAATGCTGATGACCAAACCACAGTGAGGAGAATGAGAAGAGTGTAAAGATCCAGGCTAATCTACCAGTGGCTACATGAGATGGAGATAATGGAGCACTATAGGGTGGACACGGACATCCTACAGTAAATTGTTGAGCTGTGTTACCCACACCTCACACACAGAACCAACAGAAGGGAACCCATCCCAGTGAATACCAAGGTATGTGTAGGCTTAAGAATACTAGCCACAGGTACCTTCAAAGGCCAACTGGGGATATCATGGGGATCTCACAGGCATCAGCATCCAGGGTACTGCACAAGTTCCTGGATGCCATGTCAGCACATACCAGTGAGCACATATATTTCATCAACACCCGTGAGCCGTTGACCAGCAATATGCGTCTCCTCCACCAAATAGCAGAATACACTGAGGTAGTGGGTGCTATAGACTGCACAAACATACACATCAAAGCACCGCCCCATGAATAGGGTAGGGTCTATATAAACTGCAAAGGCTTTGCCTCCATCAACTGCCAGGTCATGTGCGATGCCCAGGGCATTATAATGAATGTGTGTGCTGGCAGCCCTGAAAGCTATCACAACTCCCACATTTGGCATATGACATAGCTGTGCCAGAGATTTGCCAGTGGGCACATTGCATATGGCCACCTAGTGGGGGATGCTGGTTATGCACTGGAGCCATGGCTGATGACACCTATCAGAAATGCACACACACCCGAACAAGAACTCCATAATGAGGCACATGCACAGACCAGAATCAAAAGAGTATATGTTTTGGATGCTCACCACCATTGCTAAGGCCAGCACAGGCACAGAGTGATTTGACGGAGGAACAACGTGAGCCTGCCCATGTAGGCAGAAGGAGGTGTGCCCAGTATGCCCAGGATTTGGCAAAGAGGCAAAGCATAGTACATACACTAACCCGGTAGGATCCCAGGGAATGACACCTCTCTCTGACTCACACATACAGTAAAAGGGATGCCAAACATGATACTGCCTGTGCTTTACCATGTATAGGGAGTGTACTATGTGCATCTGACATAGTCAGCCCTCCAGCACCATCCTCAGTACTGGCACAGCTACAGGGTAAGTCATTCTTCCTATCAACTGCTGAATGGAGTAGCATGTTCTGCTAGTTGTATCTATGGTATAGATGTGAGCATTCAAGGGAATCGGCTGGCTGAATGGGATGGTAGCAGATAGTGGACACCTATATGGGCAGCATGAAATCTATAACAAATACTGGTGCCAACAAAGTAGGCAGTACTAGACAAGGTGCCAAATCCCACTGCAGTACATGTGGTGGCCCAAATGTGTGTCCATAGGACACACACATGCATCTCAGTGAGGCTCACATATGCAACAACAGCCTCAGCCAGCAGGACAGGTGTGCATGACCATAAAGAAAGGCTGTGCTAAGGCCTCCAATTGATAGCAATGGAGAACACCCCCCCTCCAGACCTACACAGACAGACTACAAAGGTCAGGCAGTTGTATGTTAGTTTTGAAGGGTAAGATATATGAAACTGAAATGTAGGTCAATAAAATCTAAGATCTGTACTCTACTGATATGCCTCTAGTCTGCATGATAGGTCAGAATATAAAATGAAATGGAAGCCAACAGAGTACTTGAAATAACAGTACAGTCATAGCAAATGTTTACAGTTGTCAGGTATGTGTCCCCCAATCCTATGTTATAATGCAGTAACATGTACATATGGGTTTAATAACAGTGGAGCACAGATTACCAGAGCTGGCCCAATTTACAGGGTAGACTGTTGCATGTGTACAATATGCAGGGCTCTGTGTGTAAGATTATTGTGTGTTGTATATTGTGTGGAAGTGGTCAGCATGTAGGCATGGAGGGTTGTGTCTTAGTGGCTTATGGCCAGTACTGTCAATGACAGGGCTCTGTTCTGACAACTGCAGTGCCAACCACAATGCATCCCAGCAAGACCCAATTCAGCAGTCATCCATACTCATTGTTCAGATGTTAATATCTGTCACCGTCTGAAAGATGGACATGCCATGAATGTGGGCCCAGACATACACACAGTACATAGGTGTAAGTACCCTAGACTGAGTATATAAAATTTAACTGTCAACTGCACACACCTTTGGAATTGTGCATACAGGTTAGCAGAACATTAGTTGGCTGTGTAGTATGGAATACTGATGTAGTCTGGCAGACCACAAAAGGCACAGTTATGATGTAATGAGATACTGCCTATGTCCCTGCCAAAGCAGCATAAGGGGACTGTCCCAGGTATATCTGTGAGTCAGCTGCAAGAAGCTTCCATATCACACATGCACTCAGCTCACCCCACCATTAGCCACAGGTTTATGACAGATCATATCCATGCTGTTGGGAATGAGTACAGTATGACCCCCCACTTCTGTATGGGAATGCCCACAGAATGCAGCATGCTGAGGAGGTGTCCCATGCAGGTGTGTCCCTAGCTTTAAGCAGCACCCTGCCAAAACAATGGATTCATATGGACAGGAACTATTGCCATTAATACCTTGCACACTTACCTCTCAACCCAGGAGAATCCAATGCCTCACAGCCTGGGACTGTAGGATTGACAGAATGCACTGGCCTGCTACAGATGGCCTGCTTCACTACCAAATGCCCTACAGTCTTCTGTCAAAGGCATCTGCCTTACCCGTACTGCCAATGTATGTTATCTCATGGGGTCCCAACTAACAACAAAACACAGTCCGCAGAACACAAATGCAATGCCATGTCGACAAATCCCAGTAGCATGCCCACCATGTCCTACTGCATGAGCTGTGGACCAACCCCTAAATACCACTGGGATGAAGGGACAACTATAGGGATACTTATCAGATATTGCTCGCATAATGTTAGGAAGAGGATAGAATAAAATAGTGGGGGGTGTAGAAGCATGGACGCCATGGAGTGTGTGAAATCTGAAACCCTGATGTGTGCCCATACTACCCTTGCCTGCAAACCCAGTAATGGGTGGCTACAAACCTGCTGGTAAACCGCAATATGAAAGAGACCTTACCAGATATATGACCCCTGCCTCTGGGTAATCTGGGTGAATCTGTACAGCTGAGAGGTATGGCCACAGCAGGATATGGCCATTCTGTTATGTCGATAGATGTACAAGCAGGGGATCCTCAGCCACCACAGTACCAAGGTGCTGGACCATTTTCACAGACCCATAAGCAAGTATCTGCAGATACCTCTCCAGATTGGCATGAGTGTGCAAGAATATGTAGGCTGCAGACCACAATACTGGACACAGCTTCATTCATCTTGTATTTCCCAGGAAATGACTGTGAGCAAATAAGTATATCTGTCAGTAGTTGATGACATAATATATCACAGTGTAAAACAGTACATATATCTGAATACCAACCATTTAACACAAGCAGCACAGACACAATTGTTACAGTATCCCACTATCTTTCACCCATTGTGACTCCATATTGTCAACCTATCTACAGATATCCTGCAGAAACAGGTTGCTAGCTGTAGGTGTAGAACACAAAATCCTGCACTGGAGTACAACCTATCTGGAATGAATTCACACACTTAATACAGGTCATACTGGCCTTGCTCCTACACTTAGAGAAATGAAGCCCATGTCTGACAACAAAATACAGAAGGTCATACTGGGCATGCTCCAACACTTAAAGAAATGAAGCCCATGTCTGACAACAACAGAGGACTATACATATCTGTCAGTCGGAGATGTCTGTGCACACACACCACATTGCACACCATTCATGCTTTGCACACACATTGGATAGGAATACTCACAGCTATCCAAGGCCAATACTCTATAATAGGTCAAGAATACACACACAGAGATGTGAGGAAGAGAGAGGCAGACAGTGACAAAGAGATTGCCATCATGATGCCTGTCCCATCCACCACACATCCAATTGGCCAATATCACATGATGTGCAGTTGTCAATCACTGTTGACATTTGCTTTTGGTAGCCCTCAGCCCTATAATGTATGTGGTGCTTGTGATAACTGTGTAACATGATAGTAGAAATCAGCATTCATCTACCATTTGTATACCCAGTCCTGTCAAATGTAAAGTTGTCTGTGACTGAGTATTGTATGTGTGTTTCCAGATGAATGGTTTATGGCCCATTCACACACACTGAACTTCCCATTGCCCATTTTAGCAGTCATGCTGATGTCAGTCACCTTGAAATAACCCTCTGGCCAACTCTTAGCCTCATAATCTCTGTGGCATGTGTGATAACTATGTATTGCAATAGTGTAACATACTAATTAGGTAGGAGTTCTAATCCCAGACATGGCAATTATGAAACTGTGTGTGTGTGTGTGTGTGTGTGTGTGTGTGTGTGTGTGTGTGTGTGTGTGTGTGTGTGTGTGTGTGTGTAGAGATTAATGATTTTGAGGCCATTCACAGTCACTACACCTCCCATTGTCCTACTTTAGCAAGCTTGCTGATGTCAGTCACCTTGAAATAACCCATCAGAGAAAGGCTAGCCCTGTACGCTCCATGGTGCATGTGATAACTGCATATACTGTAGTGTAACATACTAGTTAGGTAGGAGTTGTAATCCCAAACATGGCAACTGTAAAACTCTGTGTGTGTTTGTGTAGAGCTTAATGATTTTGAGGCCATTCACAGTCACTACACCTCCCATTGTCCTACTTTAGCAAGCCTGCTGATGTCAGTCACCTTGAAATACCCCTGTGGATAAGGTCTAGCCCTATAAGCTCTGTGGCACATGCCATAAATGCTGAACAATGTAGTAGTAGTAGCTACACAGGTATGGGCTTGAATCTCTTCTGTGACAAGTGTTTGGGTGTGCACATATGTATGTGTGTACCTCAAAGATTTTGGCCCCATTTGCACCCAGTACACATCTCAGAGCCTGACTTTAGCAGTCCTGCAGATATCATCCACCTTAGATGTACCTGTTTTCAGCACTAAACCATGTCAGGTCAGTAGTGCATTTGGTAAATGTGTAACATAATGGTCCATAAACATTGTTTGATAGAGGTTTGAACCTCACCCTAGCAAATGTAAATGTGTGTTTAGGGTGAACTTATTTTGGGATCTCTCAACCACTACATCACCCAATGCCAGTATTTACAAGGCATGGTGATTTCCCTCACCTTAGAAGTACCTTGGGACAACATCCATCCTATAAGCACCATGGCACGTGCAGTAAATGTGGTGCACTGTAATAGCAATACATAGCTATGTAAGGGTTTGAATCTCAGTACTGGCAAGTGTGTGTGTTTGTCATCAGCATCCTGTATGGAGGTTGCTGTGATTGTGTAATAACAGGATGCATCGTGGGGTGGGTTTTCCTAAATTATTATGTTGAGGACCTAGTACATGTCACAATGTCCACCTTACAAGCACAACAGATTTCAAACACCAGAGAGGCTATTGTAGACAATCCATAGCCCTACATGTGACATTATGGATTGCTGAACAATATAGGTAACCCTTGCATTACTCAGAGAACACTATCCACTCATGTCTCATAAACAAACACACTTGGCTAGGCAACAACCACTATATTGGTAGTTCCCTGCATATTGCCTCACAGATAGTAACCACAGTGTGATTGCAGTGGACTACATGCTTGTTGACCACAACAGTGCCATTGACATCAGAAAGTACTGTGATATGTTACATCTCCTGACTGTGGTTATCCAGCAAGTAAAAGGACATGGCACCCTGTTTCATCCCTACTGTAGGCAAATAAATGCTTACAGTGGTCCTTTTGCTATGTTCCCCACTGGGCACCTGCAACAATGGTAGAGTCAGCAAATGTAATCCACAAAGGAAATACCATGCTTTATACACATGCCCTGTATGGACAGATGCCACTAACTCCACAGAATACCTGTATCATGCTGTCAATGAGATGCAAGCACAACCTCAGTTACATAGCCAGGTCTCACCAAATGAGGTCAGGAATGCTACATCAGAAAATAACAATCTGTCCACACAACATGCCCCAGAAACCTCAAGTACACTTCCACACATCAAAGAAAATGCGTGTGGAACATGTGCACAACCCAAACACTGCCCATGTTATGGAATATAGATCACATACATGGGAAGAAGTGCACATCACTGGCCACCCACAATAGTAACCCAGATGAGTGGATGGTGAATACAATATCCACCTGTGGGGACCACTCCAGTGACTACACATCTGAGCCACACTGGAGAACATTGTCATGTGGCCTGATGCCAAGGTATTCCCTTTGCCTAGCCCTGTACACCCTTCAGGTCCATTCACTTGCTACACACCTGTGAAGCAATGAACCTCTGCATCTCAGTACTGGCAAGTGTGTGTGTGTGTGTGTGTGTGTGTGTGTGTGTGTGTGTGTGTGTGTGTGTGTGTGTGTGTGTGTGTGTGTGTGTGTGTGTGTGTGTGTGTGTGTGTGTGTGTGTGTGTGTGTGTGTGTGTGTGTGTGTGTGTGTGTGTGTGTGTGTGTAGAGATTAATGATTTTGAGGCCATTCACAGTCACTACACCTCCCATTACCCTACTTTAGCAAGCCTGCTGATGTCATTCACCTTCAAAGATACCTTTGGATAGCTCTTCAGTGTATAAGATCCGTGGTGTATGCAATGGCTGCATAACACTGTAATAGCAATACATAGTCAAGTAGGGGTTTGAAACTCGGTACTGGTAAATGTGTGTGTTGTCAGTATCCTGTGGGGGTGATTGTGTAATGACAGGATCCATTGCAATCTGGATTTTGCTACATCATTATATTGAGGACCTATATGTCCCATTGTCCACATTACAAGGCCAACAGTTTTCAAATACTGTAGAGGTTGTTGTAGACAATCCTCAGCCATAAATATGTACAGCCATGTGTAATTACTATGTGACAGTATGGATTAGTAAACAATATAGGCAACCATTATAATACCCAGATACCACTGTCCACCCATGAATCATACACAAACACGCTTGTCTCTTACTCTCTTACTCCCTTCCTTTCTTACTTTGTCTCTGTCTCTCTCTCTCTCTCTCTCTCTCTCTCTCTCCTCTCTGGTGGATGTGGAAAAGTGCATTTGTTTTGCATAGGAAGCAGCTTGAGTTTTGTAAGTAATGCTTATGATCAACTGATGGCCTGTGCACAAATTGCAGTCACCCACTTGTAAATTGCATGTGTAACAGCTGTTGTATTATTCCTATAGACAATTGCATGGGAACGCACTCTTATAACTAAGCACTTCATGTGGGTGTTGGCCCTTTTCCTTCACTGTGAGCAGGACTTCTTGTGGGTGTTTGACAAACAGCATCACAGAGGGTAGTTGGAAATACCTCTTACAACATACACTGTGGAGACAGCCCAACAAACAGGAGGGGGATGTTTCAGACATGGGGACAGAAAGTGAGTACTGCTGTTCTACATTTGAAGTAATGTTGGTTTAACAGGGTCTGTGTGGATATGGCTGTTTTACATGATTTAAAGTCTGGCATGACAGTGTTATGTGGTTGAGGAAACTCTCACCTGTAGGTCTATCTGCAGACTGGCCAGAGTTTAGAGTCTTACATGTGTTGTGTTACTCACACATTTCCTATTTTAGAAATGCAGTAGCATACTCTGACAATTGCAGTCAGTACATGGTGACATCAATGTGAGTTACTGACTTCATATTCCTCAGAAGAGATATGTCACAACAAACCCTGTTATAACAGGAAGTTTCTCCATTTATCACAGCAATATGTCAATATTGACCCCGTGTTTGTGCATCCGTCCCCCATGTCACCCTTTGTCCATATGTCATGCAGTAAGAGGTGCATATGTACAGTACATCATTATTTACTGACATCATACATGATAAGCCAGTGGGATATCAGACTGCTAGACATTATGTACAGTAGGCCATATATTTGAGGACAAAACCTGGACATTTTGTTGTAGTGTGTACAGTAGTGAGGTCTGTGTACTTATGGTGACTGTTGACAGAGTGTGTATTGTGAATTTGTTACTTGGCCTGTGTACAGACTGTGGTAGATGTCATTGTTCTTGGTCCTATTCTATCTGATGTTGCATGCTGCTCCAGTTTATGGTACCCTACCAGCATACATGTTTGTAAGGCCAGACTGACACATGCCCCATACCACTGTCAGGCATCAGACTACACTGTGCATTGGACAAGTATATGTAGGGTTAGTGTGTGAGTGGCACATATGAGGATGGTTTTGTTCACACAGTCCCAATACTGTAATATTAATTAGGCTTACCATAATGTGACTGTGACTGTGTTCAGATTGGTTGTGAGTATGCACTTTCACACTGGTGTCTGTTACTCCATGCTGTTACATGCCTGTAGTGCCTGCTATATTTGCAAGTACATGTGTATTCTCCATAGGAAACTTGGGTCAGTGTTGTGGCAGTCTGCCTGTAGTTTGCACAGTGCCTTGTGACATGCCTAGCAGCATAGTGTCATGTTATGTCCAGTTATTTGTCAGATGTACTGTTGCCTGGCCACCATAACTGTTGTGTATTTCTGACAAAGCAGTGTGATGCTGTAAAGATGTATGTCATTAAATAGTGGGAAGTATGTGGGCTTGGGACCTCTGCTCCTCCAGTTAATATGTGTCAGGACAGACAGGAGTGTGTGAATGCATCAGCTGTGTGAGCTTATCTATTCCAGTAATTTTGTGATATCCCCATTTACATGGCTGTAAACATCCACTTTGTCAAGGCTTGGTCCACACGTCTTGCACTAAGAACTGTATACCTCTGGATTGACCAGATTGTGTTAGACTGTCTAGTTTTATTGGTCATATCTCTGCTGTATTCCACAGGATCATTACTGTGATTTGTGTGGTACTTCACTATGATGATCATAGGATGTCTGTCAGTAACTGATGGCATACATGTCAGTATCAGAAGTGACTTCCCACATAACATGTCTGTTAACAAAACCCCTGTTACTGTAGCAACATTCTACATTTATACCTGCAATACTTATATTACATCCCCTTGCACTAAGAGGTTGTGACTATTGGTGCTGAGGTATGACTCCGCTACATGTTATGGGCATATGCTTTATATATATATAAATATATATATATATATATATATATATATATATATATATATATATATATAAATACATATGTAGATGTATGTATACATGTACACACACACACACACACACACACACACACACACACACACACACACATATATATATATATATATATATATATTATATATCCTTGTTATGTGTAAACATGAGTGTTGTATATACCTTCACAGATATATCCCACCATATTTATCTGTGTGTATATTTAGATATAACAACATACTGATTCAACACTATTTTCACTAACAAGTACTACACAATTGTACAAGTCAAAGCAGTTGCTCATTACTATTCAGTATGCGTACTGACAAATATTTTGGAAAAAACAACAAACATCTTCACAGCTGAGATGGCTTAGTGGTTAACTGCTGTGACTATAATGTACAGGGTCCTGGGTTCAAGAGCTGTTTATTTTTTTGCTATGCAGAACAAGGACTGTTGGATACAGAGTGGTTAAAGCAGTTTTGAGCAGCTTTAAGCAGGTTTGTGTGGGTTTGCGTGAAGCTAAACTGCGCTAACGTATGGTTAAATGAAAAGGCACATACACCATGTAGGCTTTGCTTACCAGTGTGCAAACCTACTTAGCATTTATATTTAAGCAATGCTTACTCCTGCTAACCATAGCTTAGCCTTGGTAACCAGTGATCACATTCCAGACTGAGAAAATAGCAGGGTAATGACATCTTTAATAAGTGTAATTAATTCCATGTACATAACATGCTTCTATGTGCTGTCATTACAGTAGCAAGGGGTGTGAGTATATTGTTAATGGACATATATAAGGGGCGTGAGTATATTGTATGGGACACCTGAGTATATATGGCTAGTACAACAATCTTTTCTCTTTGTATGTGTTTCATACATGGGTAGTATCCCAGGTTATATGCATTCACACTTGCATGCATTGTATCATCACATTACTACTGTTAATGGTACTTTCCCAAGTAAGAGTAGATTGCAGATTGTAGTACTGGAACCATACACCCCTGCATGCAGAGATGGACTCCGAGTACTGACTATCATGTTTTTGGTGTGTGAGCTGTGTGTTATTAAGCATTTGCTACTGGATATTGATCTAATATGTGGATATTAACTGTATAATACTAAGTGTATAGGACATGTCAGTGAGGGCTGCTGTCATGTAGTAATGGCATACATTTCAGTGTCAAACGTCTATCTGTCAAAACATTCATCCTAATACATAACCTGTTGGCTAGCTGATTTCTCTCTGTCCTCTGTGCAAATGTCAGGTATCCATCTTGGCTTCTTACAGGCAATCTATGCTTGACTGATACTGACATGTCTGCCCAGTTGTGTTATGAATGCCGCAGCTAGGAAACCCCACCCTGTATGCACCACATTCCATGGATACCTCAACTAGACTACAGCAGTCAACAGAACATGCTTGAGTCCAGGTCTCCAACCCACACTCTGGACATATTATGTAGTATATGTTGCATACATGTTAATTGGAGCACTTCACTGGCCCTCTGCAAGAGACAACCAGATGATTGGATGTTGCACTTAACTGTCATCATAAGGATCATTCATGTGGCATCAGTTTATAGAGGGCCTGCTAACAAATGCCAGGTGGCATGATACCACTGTACCTCCATCTGCTACTCTTCTCATCTCTACATGGACAATATCCTGGTGCACACCTAGGAACACCTGCACCTATGGACCCCAGTACTGATAAATGTGTCAGTGTGCATTACTGAGAGTAACAGTGTCTGTATGTTTGTAAACTGGTGGTTAATAATACCGTGAGGGCCTTCTCACCCACTACACCCCCCATTGACATAGCTGCTGTACTGCACATTAAATGTACTTTGTTACACTCTTCACCCTATGGGCTACCTGGAGCTTGCAGTACCAGTACAATACTGTTGTACAAATGGGTAGATAGGCATGGGTTACCCTCTGAGTCCTGGCAAGTGTGTGTATGTGTGCAAGTGTGTATATTTGTAAGATACAGCATTCTGAGGCCACATTCTCCAAATACAATACATCTTGCCATACAGTATAAGGGATAGTGATGTTGCTGACATTAGGAGAGCCATGACAAACCATCACCCTACTATCCCTGTGGCATGTACAATAAATGCATATCCCTGTAGTAGCACTGATGAGATAGACAAGGGGTTATATTGCAGTCCTGGTCAATGTGTGATTGTGAGTATGTCAGAATATTATCATGAGTTTCAGTGAGTAAAATATCCAATGTGGGGTGTGGGTGCTGGGTATACTGTCTTTACACCATGGTACCTCCAGTACATGTCCAAAGGTCCACTGTATGAGGACCACTGTCACCAACAACCATGCAAGTAACTGTTTACACTATCCAGCACAATGATGCATATGCTGTTTACAAATTATCTGTAACAGAATGGATTCACTGACAAGGTTTTTAGCACTGATAAACCCAAGTCTCTCAGATGTGTCTATGACTGTTATGTGTTTGTCATGTGTATATGACAGTATGTTATACTATGTATTGTTCATTAACATGCAGTACATCCTCCATTACCATACTGTACAAGGCCTGGTGATGTTCTTCCCTTAACAAGAAACTCGGGACACACCTCATCCTAAAAGCTGTGTGGTGTGTGCAGTTAAGGCCAAACACATTACTAGCAATAAGTACCAAGGTAGAGGTTCTACTCTCAGTGTTGCCAAGTACGTGTGTGTGTGTGTGTGTGTGTGTGTGTGTGTGTGTGTGTGTGTGTGTGTGTATGTGAAGGGATCTACTTCAGTTTGCAGAAAATACATATCCCAGGAGGTCATCTGTCCAAGAACTGACTGGCAAATGTTAATATTTCAAAGGAATCATCTTGTGGAAATTCATTCCGTCAAAACTAGGAGTAGATGTGTAAATGCTCTCTTGCCCACTGTACAGCTGTATAGTGATACTGGAGTTGATATATATAGTTGGGTGTGGATGTTGTTGGCACAGCCACCCTCATTGGGGTTATTGTTGTGTGTATCATCCCACTTAGACTGCTGTAATACTGCACAGTTTATGTTAATAGATTAAGTAGTTGTCAATCACACTATGTGCAGTTCTACACCAGCCCACACCCTCCAAAGTGGAGGGCTGTGCCACCCACACCAGCACACTTATGTTTACCAACTCCAGGATTGCACTAAATTGGGGAAGAGGACAAATACCCTGCCAGTACCATCATCAATGACATTAAATTAGCAGACTGATTATTTACTGATGTGATGTTTTGCCTATTTTGTCTTAGTGGAATTACATAGGCTAAAATGGGTTCACTGCAAAATTAAGTACATCCATGTGTACAGTATTCTCTGTGTATTGCATCAATACCAAAGCCTCTGTGTGTGTGTGTGTTATACACAAACATGTGGTATGTGCCACCCAGTACATTTGCCATTGTCCACTGTAGAAGGGCTGATGACATCAGCCACTATGCACTCACATGTATATACCCCTCAGACCTATCAGCCATGCGGCACATGCAGTAACTGTTATACAGACCTGTTACTTGTGTTCAGCTGTACCTAGGATATGACACAGTCAATGTGTCACCACAATGCCATACCCCTTGTAGGAAACAACAGCAGACCAACATCCTGTTGACACATAGACACCTACAACACAAACTGAATACATTATGGAGACCACAATCCATCAGTGTTAATAGCAGCTATAATGCAAAAAAACAAACTGGAAGATGTAGAAGAACAGAGTGAAATCCACACGATGTTAGTGTTTTTATCCCTAAGAAGTTTGGTTACGAAAGCTTGGATTAAAAGTTTTTATTACGCTAACATTGTGTGGATTTCACTCTGTTCTTCTGCATCTTCCAGTTTGGTTTTTTGGTTCTTGTGGTTATCCAGGAGTATTTCTACATTTTGGGTGTAACAGCTATAATACATCATGGCTTGACAGCTGCACATCCTGACATGTAAGCATTAAATTTTCCAGCTGAAAACATGTTACACAGCATTACATTGCTACACCTTAGTACATTCACCCTGTGCATCAGAACCATATTAGCCTGTCCCTGCATCAATGGTATGGATGATAGGGATGTGCCACAGATATCATGATATGCACAGGGTGTGTTGTGGGTTTGCCAGAGACCTAGGCTGAGCCATTTGGTTGACATCATGTGTGTGTGTTAGGGGGTTTCATTATCAATTGGGCTGTGCAGATGTGGTGTGTGTAGGTATGGAGGTGCCCTAGCTGTGTTGGTGATGTGTGTGTGTGTGTGTGTGTGTGTGTGTGTGTGTGTGTGTGTGTGTGTGTGTGTGTGTGTGTGTGTGTATGCACATAGTTCTGTCATGTGGCTGCCCAATACAAAGGTTTGTTGGACAGCTGCAGACCATACATGGCAGGGTGTGCAGTTCACCATCTCCGGCCACGGACACAAGAACTTTGCCTGCCAGGGGTTCCACGGGCACTACCAGGTACAAGCCCAGATATGGTACTCTCCCCTGATGATGACAAATGTCCTCTGGATCTGGGTCTCTGTTGGGACTGGTCAGGACCATGTGCACATGGCCTGCTGTGTTGTGGTGCTGGTACTGCCACTACTGGAACAGCTGTGACTTGTTGCACGTCCACATTGACCTCCACCTGTTGGTGTTGCTGACCTGTGTCCACGTGGCTCTTGCCTACTCCCGCAATATGCTCTAACACAGACATTGCATGGTCAAAGAGTCTCACCATCTCACCCAACTGTCTATCCAGGACCTCTGCAGAATAACAGAGAGCACCTGCAAGATCTCAGATGTTGTCAAGTACAGCAAAATGAGTAGCCCTCTGGAGCCTCAGACTCTGTCTGGTATAATGTTCCATACATGCCTGTGCCTCCATAATGGCCCAAAACATGCATCTGATGACACCTGCTGTGGCACTTCAGTCAGGGACATGATGGCCAGCAGCCCTCCTATGAGCACCCCTGTATATCTGCCTGTGTGGTACCTCACCAGTCATCTTGCTATGGCTGCTGTGTACACACACACTTGCCATAGTCACCGCACTGTCCTGTTCCATATCTATGGCCACTAGTAATGGGGTATGTATAGACAATGTGATTGTGTGCGGGGATGGGGTGGATAACAGTGGGATGTCAACCGATGGCACAGCTTCAGCCCCTGACAACCCTGCTTGTGCCTCACCATACCTATCATCATTGTCAGAGTCTGTAAGGACACTAACATCAGTTTGCCTGCAGGGGGGACCCTGACCCACCTTGTTACCTGTGAGGCACAAAGATATTACACAGACCTCTCATTACCCAACTGTCAACATGCATGACATATGGCACTCAACAACATGCACGGCAGCTATACTTAATCCCTGTTACCAGTATTGTACATCTCTGTGATGCATGAGTTGTGTTAGTAGGTGATGTCCCCTTCCCCGGAACACACTGCACCCATGTACACAGTATTGCTGTGCACCTGTTCAGCACCCTGACATGTACTGTGCACGATAACTCACAAGTGTACACACCATTGCTGAATGTGTATATGTGTGGCAGTTATGTTTGCTCTGTTGCTTACAGCCCCTATGTGTTTGTCTGACACATACCTGGGATGATATGAGGACAGATGTCAATAGTGAATGTCTGACCTCTGATTTGCAGATCTCATCATCAGCAGTGCATGTATGAGCAATAAAATCCAATTACACTGACAACCGTTAAAGCTTACTGTGGCTATAAGGAGTGTACACACCCTTATTGACATGCCAGCATCTTCCCTGATATGCAGTGGGGCCACAGTACTGCATATGTTAACATTACACACACCTGGTATATGACATATGACCTGTGCAATCAAATACAGTATCAAACAAATGTGTTAGTTGTGCAGATGCTGATTGAGATGCATATAATATGTGGGTTGCATAAGTGTGCACACCCTTAACACAATGGTTTGTTGCAGCACTTGTTAAGTGAACTACAGCAATCACTGTTCCTAGAAGGGGTGTACTAGCATGGCCCATCTTCACTTGCCATTATTTGGTCACTCCACCCTACAAATGTCCACCAACTCTGCCAGATTGCATGGTCAGCACAGCCCTTGGAGGTCACACAGTGCCTTCAATATTACTGTGGAGTCAGGGTTATGTCTGCCACAATTCATGACCTTGACTGTGTTCAGATACAGCCATTCTTAGTGATCTTTGGGTATGCTTCAGTTCACTGTTGTATTTCAGGATGACACCCCTCCCCATTCTCAGCCTTTTTGCACATGCTTGACGACTATGTGCCACACATGAGTGTCATTTTGCAGTGTCCCAAATTCAGAACACCATGTCTACCAGACTAGTTCCTGCTAATAAACAGCAAACCTAAAGGTATACACTGGCACCAGTAAGGTACAGATTGGGATGGAGGGCCTGAGGTGGAGTGAGGTGTTGCTTGTGCAGCACATGTATCTTTATTAATACTGTCTGTAGGTTTTAGACTTGGTCTCAGTACACCATTACACATTGCAACACATGCCTTTGGGAGACTTGATGTTATGCATATGCTACATGTAGAGAGCCCTGGATGATGTTTCCTGTGGAACAACTCTTCCATCTGATTACCCTAACCCGTAGGCCACACTTATGCAAAGTCCAGGCAATTGTCAACATAGGTACTGCCCAGGCAGTACTTGCTAGACATTCCTGCAAGTCCCTCAGTGTTGCTGCGTGTTCCAGGGCACCATCCATGACCAGTTTGCAACATGTGTTGTCATCTTTCTTGGATGGGCATCTGTTTATTTTCTACATTAATGTTGTCCCATACTTCATAGTTACATACATGACTGTCTGCACTGTTTGCCATGGTATATGCAATGGTGAGGTAAGACTATGTCTCCCACTCCTGAGTGCTACCTTTTGGATATGAAATCCATTCTATGGTTTGTAAGATGTGTGTAAGGCAAGGCTGCCTCTGTTGCTGGTGAGTGGGTAAATATCATGGGCATACTTCTTGGACAGCAGAACATTACTTGGTGTGACATTGAGGCCCTGTACTTGATGGAAGGTGTATACTCAAGAAGAGTGAATGCTGTCAGTACTTCAAAAGCTGCTTCCACAATATGTTATTTGGAGTGTGTGCACACATATGCTTCCAGTGTCTGTTAAGGTATGTATTCCCCATATGTGTTGTCCTAACATAGGATTCCATACTACATATTCATTGCTCATGGTAGGATCACATTATAGGCTGTAAATGGTGTGGAATGTGGTATTGCGATATGTTGTGTAGATCAGTAACAGTTGCCATTGTAATAGTGGTATATACACTGTTGTAGCCACTGTATAATGGTAATGTTTCAGACATGTCCCTACTGTAGGCTATTTGTCCCAATATTATGTTCATCTCAGTCCACACATCTTGCACTGACAGGTTGTTAGTTATACTGCAGCACTGTTACACACCCTTCAGATATGCCACCATGGTGACCACTGTAATGCAGTGCAGTTAACAGCAACAATAAGTGAACATGTACAGCATGCATTATGGGTAGGTGTGTTAAATATGTGCATGGCAAATACCATGGCCAGTGTATTGGCAAACTTGAACAAAAAAACACCATACTCACCAGCTACAGGCTGCTGCCCCAGAGGTATACCAGAGGGACCTAAATAGCTGTGTGAGAGATGTAATGCCAGTAGCCACACCTATGGCATTATTACAGGGTGGGAGCAGCATTTCAGTATATCAACAGTACAAACCAACAATACTAGAGATTATGCACATCTGTTCATTACTAGACTGCAGCAACAAACTATGTTATCTGACATATGCATGAACATACTTTACAGATGAAGATGGATAAGCAACAGTCATCTGCTAATGTGCCCTGGGGCCATACCTGCATGCTCCTCGTCCATTGTGTGGGTAGCACCCACCTCCACAATGCTATCATAAGGTGCCTGGCTTGGGTAGCGGGCGGGTGCCCCAAAGCTGGTGAGGAGTTCCTCAGTATGTGTCAGTGTGGACTGGATGGCATGACCCCCACTTGTGGCTAGCTGGTTCCTCCAAACTACAGCAGCATGCTGACAGGCATGGCAGACAAGGTCAGTGTGATGATGTTGCACCTGCTTATAACTCTGGTTATACAGGCCGACATTGTTTACCCTGTGGACGAGCTCGTTCCACAGGGCAGTCCTCTCCTGCAGATCATGGGCCATATGCCCAAAGGGGGTTCTGTGCTGATGCATGAGGTAGTTGATTATTATTTCATTCTTCTGTGGAGTATAAACAGGGAGATGCTCCTGGGACATGGTACCAGGAAGACATAAACAGGAAAAAAAGGTCTGAGGTCCTCATACTGCAAGGATATAATAGTTGTTAATTGACACCCCCCACCACCATATCTGCAACAATAATCTGAACACACAAATCAATGGGTATGTTTACACCAAACCTACTGTTGGGACATATATCCTATTGTGCAACAAATATTGAAATGTTTTTCTATTCATGTTCCATGTTGACACACTATTATTGGTGGCCTGTTGCTAACAATGTAACCTACATGCCATTGTAATGGCCACTGTGGTTCCATATATTCATGTGTTCTGTTTGCTATGCAACTGCTCCAAATCTGGTGTTTTGGGTTAATAGGAATATCTATGCATGCTGTTTAACTAATCCTGGATTGTGTTGACTATTACTACCCACATATGTTCTTAACCTGCAACACAGTAGCATGTTTGGGAAGGCTGTTCCCAGCAGAACCAACTCTCCCACCTCATCTGGCTGTGGCACCAGGCCACAGCACTTCTGGGTCCCAACCTGCGA